>NW_012267261.1:4242417-4388305 GCF_000151885.1 Dipodomys ordii
TTTTTTTTTAATTTTTATCTGCCTTGTGTCTAAAATTAATAGCCTTTCTTTTTAATTACCCAATTAATAACATCATCTTCTCTGTTGCCTGTGGCAACAACAAAACAATTGCTATAAAAACAAGTCACCCAAACAAAACAGTTACACAAGCAATAGCATTGTTCTCTCTTTTACTACCATTTCCCTAGGGTGAGTAATTAGCTCGATCATTAGGTAATATTTATAATATATAATTGTACAATGAACTTTTAATTATTTCTTTTAAGTAATAAATTACATTCATCCAAAATATGCCATTGTTACATTTATAGTACAAAATTACTCATTAGGAGGAATAGCTACATTGTATGCACTTATTTTTGTGAAAAGTATGAAATATAAAAAATTTCAAGCAGGGAAATGACCTAGTATAAACAGCTATAGTTCAAAAGCTAAATGCAGAATCCGAAAGAGTACACACTGGAGAATGGGCAGAGAGACAAGTCAGACAATAACTCAAAGAAGAGTAGACTAAGCAAGAGATGACAGTGACTTCTGGAGAAAGGAACTAGTTTAAAATGTAGAATTGTCTTTACTTATTTGATTAAGTGTATGTGGGCAGAAGAGGAAATGTGTAGGAGGACAAGAAAAGTAGAAAGTAGAAATATGTAACCATAGCATAGCCAGAATTTTCTTAATGAAGTAGATCCGTAACTAGTTTATCTCACCCCCAAATAACAACACCATCATCACCAACCCCACAGGATAGCATGATAGAACACTCAAGAGTTGACACTTCATTGAGCCAGTGAATATTCCCCTGTCATGAGCTGAATCGATCCCTGAGCCTGCTGTACCTCTGAGGAACTAGGGGACTACACGATTCTGCACAAGCTAACTTGTGTCCTTGCATTTGAGTATGCCTTTGTGCTATTTATATGCTGGTGTGGTAAGAAAACCAAAACAATGAAAAGGCAACTTTAACACATATCCAAGTGGTCCCTCCCACCAGTCTGTGAACCTAGATGATCCTTTGTGATCAACAAAGGATTTAAACAACTGCTTTAAACAACTAGGTTGACTTTAGTAGCCTTATTTGAGGAGAAGGGGAACTATAGAAGAAAAATAAATTTGAACATGCGTCTACAATTCTAGTTTGAGGAACTATGTGAAATTTGCATTTTCAGGTGAGAACTGAGAAAAGAGGCCCTAACTGCCAACATAAAGGCTGCGTTGTTGACTTTTAAGAAAGCCAGAAGAGTGTATCATGAGGGTTGAGACCCAGAATAGAACCTTGAAAAACTATCAATGGAACAGGAGAAAGAGGGTAAGCTGAGGCAGAAGGTTAAGGGTGAATAAAAAAAATTGAGGTAAAGAATCTAGCAGTATTCAGTGCTATGGGGAATGAGCATTAGAAAGCGTCTGCTAAGGCAAGGTGCCTGTGGGTCACAACTGTCATCCTAGCTACACAGAAGGCTGAGATCGGATTATTGAGACTCAAAGCCAGACCAGGGAAGGAAAGTCCATGGACTCGAGAATTTGTGGCTCAAGTGGTAGAGCACCAACCTTTTGAGGGAAAAATCTAAGGGGCAGCTTTCAGGCTCCTGAGTTCAAGCCCCAGTACTGATTCAAAAACAATGACAACAACAAAATATCTACTAGGCTTAGTAAATTGGAAGTCATAAGTAATGATGAAAAGAGCAGTTTTGCTCAGATGCAGGTGCCAGTTTAGAAAGAGATGAAGTAGGAGTAGAAGGTGAAGAAGTGTTTGACAGTAAATACAGAGGATTTATTAAAAGGCCCAACCTCAACAAGAAAAGGCTCCCTTTCTATCTTGAAAAGGAACCAAGGGTTATAGGAAGGTTGTTGGGTATTTTATAAAGATGTAATCATGTGAAACTGCAAGATTCCAGGGGACAGAGGTCAAAGGTGATGCTTCTTCATCACGAAGCCCGGAAATAATGAGATTTAGAACACAGGCGACATGTCTCTGCTGAAGAAAACACCATCTCCATTGAAACAGAAGGAAAGGAGGATAGAACAGATGTCAATTTGCTTATTCAGAGGCAGAAGTGTTGAGGAGCTCCCAAATGTGGCGGCTCCTCTTTATAGCAAGTACTTCGCACTCAAGAGTTCCAATGCATATGTGAGGATTCTTAAAGAGAGAGAGGGAAAAATCCTCTCAGACTACACTGAATATCGTCTCAGAATGGCTCTTTGACTGAACCACCTTGGGTTTCCCGCTGCCAAGCTGCAGGAGTGTGCCATTTGCACATGATGCTGCACAGGATGACCCCTCAACGTGAGCAGAGCACCAATGCACTACATCTCAGATGGTCAGTCACCTCTATTTCCCAAAGGCCCCACAAAAAGGCCAAAAAGGCCTCTGAACTTAACTCTGTTTCATTCCCCTGGGGCTGAGTCACTTACCTTCTCTGTTTTTACTATACTCTCATTTGTAAGAATAGTACCAGATAGATAGATAGATAGATAGATGATAGATAGATAGATAGATAGACAGACAGACATACACACACACATAGACAGACAGATCCAGTGGAAAAGCAAGTGAAAAGATGCAGTTAAGGAACAGCTTGCCAGGTTTCATGATGAGCACCTTCAGTGACCTGAACATGAGGAACTAGGGTTTCACAGGAAGTACCAAGCACCACTTGCCACACAGTACCTTCTGTTAGTATTTATATTTATATTATGATTGAAATTTTATGTAGATTTTCTCCACTTTAAATCATACTTTACTTGTTTATTTTATTTTTTCCATGTGATACAGTTTTAAGTTACATATGATACAAAACCATACCTAAGATTTATAGTATGTAGGTGTAGGAGAACCTATATAGCATATATCTAATATTTAAATTGATCAATCAAACACAATTAACTGTTGAGTAAATCAAACACATTTGGGGGGGTCCTCTCAGAGACTTTCAATGAACAGGGTAGCAACCAGAGAAAGTGTCACAGCTTATAGTTCAGAGCTCTTCTCCTTCCACCCTGGGCTCCAGCAAACCAGACTGCTGAGACCCATAGAGGTCACTGGACTCAGAAGCTGTTATGTCCACAAGCTTAGGCAGCTACACCTCCAGCAAAGTCTTGGTGACCTTTCAAGCCCAAAGCAACACCCCCTGCAATACAATGTCCTTAGGTATACAGACAAGACAGAGGCTCACACAGGTCTAGACTCAGGGACATCTGGGCCAAGAAGGCTGAGGTTTCAGAAATCCACATGTTGTACAGAATGGGAAAACCTGTGCACGCCTACTTTAACTCTGGACTCCAAGGTCTATGGAAGCCTCCAAAGGTCTATCTTGTAGAAGACCAAAGAAAAGTCCTGTCTATGAAATAAAGGAGTCATAAGTATTCTTGTTAAACTACTTTAACATTAAGTAAACTGAAGCTCAGAAAGATGAAAAAGCATTACAAGTTCTAGAACATAATAAGCTTTCAATATGGGGTGACTCCAAGAGAAGTAAATGACACACACCTAGAAAGTGACATAATCATCTCTTTCTGCCTCTAGAGCTAATTCCACAATTAAGTTAAACATACATGCTATGGATTTCGCCTATTCTTTTGGCTAGCTCACTAACATATGTTTTGGTTAGTGAACAAATGCACTTGAGCATATATGCAAACACACGATAGGCAAGCTGATGTGTAGCTTGGTGGTATATCTTAAATATGGTTTGCAGAAATTACTGTTTAAGTCTCATTTCATTGTTTAATTTTCCCTATACAGACTTCGTCTGTTATAAATCCTGACTGATTTATAACTCAGGAACACCATGCTTAATAAACCTCACCTTCCAAAATGGAATGCAAATTGCATCAAAAATTACTTTTCTCACCCCTTAAATTTATTGAAGATAAAAAATTTTCTCACCCAACTGGAATCCATAACAATAGCAATATCTGGATGCTGGTGGCTTATACCTCTAATCCTAGCTACTCAAAGGCTGCAAACTGAGAGCTGAAGATCACAGTTCAAAGACAGTTGCGGCAGTAAAATCTATGAAACTCTTATCTCCAATTAATCACCACAAGCCAAAGATACAGTTTAAGTGGTAGAGCACTAGTTTTGAGCAAAATATAAAACATAAAAAATAAAACAACAACAAAAACCCCTAAGGGACAGACCTGAGTAACAGCTCCAGGAAGAAAAAAAAAGCAGTTTCTTAAACTATCATTATTAAATTTCTCTATCATCATTAGAGAAATTTTCTTAATTTTTACAATTTCTACTGCTCTGCAAGGAGCAGAGAAGCTGAAATATCTAATGAACAAATTGGAATGGCCCATTGAGTATGTGTGGGAATAAAACCATGACTTTCCCAGTTAAGAAGTAACGAAGAAAGACAACCACGGATGGTCTGAAGAACCTTGGCATTAGAGTCAAAATGGAAAGTGCAGTTCACTGAGAACTCGACAGTGTTCAAGGCATAAGGCTGATACATTTACATTCTTTAATGTTAAAAGTGTCAAACCTTTTGTAAAGTTGACACTAACCTGGCTGGTGTTCCCTTATCCTTCCTCTGCATTTCTCAATGAATAACAATGTAAGTAACAATGAATGCGAAAATGGAGAATTGCTGGCAGGATCTGCATTGTGCTTGCAAAAGAGAGCAGGGAAATATTCGTCTCTGCAGTGCAAATTCTAGGATCCTAATCAGATCCCATTATTATCAGTGAATCATAACGTGCCCCGGCAGGTCTGCCTATGGGGGAACCCTGCAGAGGAGCTGGTTAATATTTTATAATGATTTCTCGGAGGAAAAATTTGAATGACACCTCATAGTTGGCCCTTTAGTAGTTTCATAAAATAGATGTGACAACTTTATGACCAGTTAAGAGCTACTCAGAAGCTCAGAATTTTAAAGTCTGATTGAATCTAAAGTTTATCAAATTATCCAATCAGATTTTTAGACATCCAAGGAAATCTTATTTTTAGAT
This sequence comes from Dipodomys ordii, assembly GCF_000151885.1. Classification (NCBI taxonomy): domain Eukaryota; kingdom Metazoa; phylum Chordata; class Mammalia; order Rodentia; family Heteromyidae; genus Dipodomys; species Dipodomys ordii. Next base: position 4,247,368 of record NW_012267261.1, read on the forward strand.
TCAGAGAATGACTATTATTTATTAGTCAACTAATTCAGAAGACCAGGTCTGATTAAATAATCTCTACTATTAATGTCCTCATACTTTCAATAAATCAAGATAGTTACTTGAATAGAATAACAAGACCAAAATGTCATAACTTCCGAGTTTGACTGTAGTGACTCAATTATTTAACGTAACTGAAAAACACATAAATTATGTGCTTATGAAAAGAAGCAACAATGAAGACAATCTGGATCAGTGAAAGGGAATGAGTTTGTAATGGAAGCAATTATGATTTGCATTTCATTTTATTTAAAACTGTAAAATTACAGAGATTGGATTATATTCCATGTTGTTTTCTTTTGAAGTTTAAGGAAATGTGAAGATATTTTATTTTGGCAGATGTGGTCCTTATTAATTCAATTTTTTGAGGAGGGAGAACTGGTCGTGGGGCTTGAACTCTGGGCATGGGGACTGTCGCTGAGCTTTTGTGGTCAAGGCTAGTGTTATACCATTTCCAGCTTTTGGGTGGTTAATAGGAGAAAGAAGTCTCATGGACTTTCCTGTCTGGGATAGCTTTGAACTGCAATTTTCATGTCTCAACCTCCTGAGTAGCTAGGATTACAGGCTATATGATGCCTACCATGGTCAATTCTGCTTTTTAAAAAATTCTAACTAAAATAAATTCCAAATATTTATTTGATGTGAAGTGGACATTTTCACACATAAAACACATTTTACAAAATTCATAATTTCTATAAATGGTTATAAATCAGAGATGTCAGGTTCAGGCTGCAATTAGGCTAGCTGATAGAACCCAAGGACCAAATTGGAATAAATATTAGATCCAATTAAGCTCATCATGCACAGTGTCTGAGTAGTCAACTGAACTTCCTGTACTTAACTGTCATGATAAAAGATTCATTTCCATTTTAAAACATTTCATTTAAATCAAGAAAAGCCCAACATCTCAAGAAAGGGTTTGTCTACAGGATTATTCAAAGCCATTCACTTTCTAGTTTATGAGAGACATGCAAATATTCAAAAGTTTTACTTCCTTATTATAACACATGTTAACTGGATACTTTGACTACATACTAATGGAAAGTATGCTTGGACATATACCCACAAAGCTCCCCATCTCCTTTCATTGATTTTTTTTTCCAAGTGCGCACCACCCACCTTTACTGCCTATGGAAATTCTTCTCCCCTTGTAAGGCTTCACCTAAGGGTTCCATTCAGAATGTGCAGGTTGTAGATAAACATACATGTAAACAGATAAAGAAAATGGAAAAAATGTATATACAAGATGCAAGGCACCAACATCAAATGCAGTGAAAACAGGAGTTATACCATGAGAGAAAAACATACAAAAGAAACAAAAAAATCACATAGTACATTATAAGTACATTAAAAGCTTGATAAGAAGTGTACTCAAGATCTTGCCCATGTAATTGTAACGCCTCTATACAGTATTTTCACAATAAAAAATTTTAAAAAATTAAGTACATTATGAGAAGTACAAGTTGTCATGTCAAAAAAAACTTTACAGGAAGTGGCGCTATAGCTCAAGTGGTAGAGCGCACTCGCCTTGAGCTGAAGAGCTGAGGGACAGCGCCCAGGCCCAGAGTTCAAGCCCCATGACCGACCAAAAAAAAAAGGAAAAATGAACTTTACAACTTGGGCGGGGAGTATTGGGTGGGGGAGAGGGAGGATGGGAAGGGATGGGAAGGGGAAACAAAGGAGGAGGCTACAATGCTTGATAAGAAATGTATTCACTATCTTGTCCATGTAATTGTAACCCCTCTGTACAGTATTTTCACAATATAAATAAATAAATAAATAAAAATAGCAGCAAGAAAGATAAAACCTCTTGTGTCTCTATCTTGGAGTTCATTTTGCTTAGCATCATCTTATATGGTCATATGTGCATAACTTTTTACCTTTTCTGCTTGTCCTACACGTATACTAGTTATTGCAGATAAGGGAAACCATGGGACCTATGTTTCTTTGGGCCTGGCTTACTTCACTTAATATAATTTTCTCCAAATCTTTCCATTCCTAACAAATGGGGCAATGTCATTCTTTTAATGGAGGCATAGTGTGTACATTTTTCTAATTAGGGGAGGAGAAGGGAAATAACAAAATGCTGAAATAAGATGACCCATCGTACAAAGCACGATGTTGAAAACGAACTTTACAACTTTCGGGGGAGTTGAGGAGGTGGAGAGGAAAGGGATGGTAGGGGAAGAACAAAGGAGTGGGTAACAATGCTCAATAGGAAATGGACTCATTACCTTGCTCGTGTAACTGTAACCTCTTTGTACAGTATCTTTACTCTATGTATATTACATTTAATATGTATATATTATATATAATATGTTATATATATGATATATATATATATATATATATATATATAAGTCAGAACTTTTAAGGACTGGAGAACCCAGAGACTGTATACAAGGGTGAAAAAAACAAGATAGAGTCAAAAGTCAAAAGTAAGTGGAGTTCTCAATATGGCAGATAGGTTAATGCTAACAAAATCCCAGTATTTGCTAAGTGTTTAGAAGGTGTCCTTAGTCGTGTCAATCACTTATATAAGGAACCTCAAGGTATGGCGCTGATCGGAATCAGGAAGAAGATAATAATTTCAGAATGTAATAAGTTGCCTTAGAGTTACTAGTGGAACATCTCCAAAAAGTTATCTAGCATGAAGTTAGGTTTGGATGAGAAGCTTCGATGCCAATGAATGGGACAGAAATATAGCAGATAGATTAAATCAGTAAAGATGAGCTTATTCCAGTAAAAATAAAAGCAGTGAAATGAGGAGGGAAAAGAAAAGACAAGCAAACCAGGATGTTCTTATTTAACTGATTTCGGCAAATATTGTGTTCACAAAGATGGACTAGCTCTCATGGAGCCAGCTGTCAACAAAATCAAAAACATAAGAAATGGTTTCAAGCCCGTATCTTCAATTATAGTTTGAATACAGTGGTACAAGCATTATGACACAAGATTGACAGAGTAAGTGGAAGAAGGTAAGGGATGTCTCTCAGGAAGTGGGTCTGATGAATGAATAGGGGTTGGCACAAGCAGAGCTACCATTTGGGAATTAGCAAAATGACGATCCCTTCATTACATGAGTACACTGACTTTGAGGGTGAAATCCTAAACAACCATATGCTCAGAACCCTTAAAACAACAAGACCTTCATTCAGAGAGCCCACACACTGGGAAATCTACCTGCGAAAATGCCAGAAACAATCCAGATGAGGTCTACACCAATGGGAAATTTAATTTAGAATGCAGGCAAAAATCTCTTATGAAAATCCTAAGAGTCTGGCTGACATTAGAAAATAATAAAATCCCTACTGTGAAATTATAAAGCTCTTTTCTCCAAACACATTATACACAGCAGTCGCAAGGACAGCTAACCAAATATTACAGTGCAGAGGGATAAAGCAATCCCCAAAAACACCTCATAGAAATTCTAAAATCCTGATCTAGACTGGGGATATTGACTCTGGTTTATCAGATCCAATAGGAATTGTTATGCTAGATTCCCTCTGTACGAATATGAATAAATTGGAATTTCTACCCATGTAGGCATTCAGAATGGTCAGCATGCAAGGCAATTTCAAACACATAGATAATTCATCTTAATTAATTTTGCTCTAGACTTAAGATATGAAAATATTAGTGTCCTTCTTTTCAGACTAGAAAGTAAATCAGGAAATATAAATCTCTTAGCTACAGTATATCTCCCAAGTTTGTTAACCTCTCCCTACATCAGCCATACATCATCCATCAATGAGCTTAGAACCACATGATGGAAGGAAGAACTAGGGAAAACTTAGAATGGAGGTGATGAGACATGAATGACGCTGTATAACATCACCTTGCCATTCACTGTGTTGTTACTAGACCATTAGAAGCATGGGAAATCCCTGGGAGACCATCCCAAGACTATTCCAGACACATTGAATCAGAGTCTGTATTTTCACAAGATCCCCTCTGGTGTATAATAGGCATTTTCATTTGAGAATCTGCTGGCTGGGAGCAATAACTCATGCCTGTAATCCTATATACTCAGGAAGTAGAGATTTGGAGGATCCATGGTGTAAGGCCAGCAGAAGCACAAAGTTAGTGAAACTCCCATCTCATTCAAGAAATTTGACCATGGTAGTTCATACCTGTGATTTGAGCTTAGTAGAAGGCAAAAGTGAGAGTCCAAGGCTGGCCCTGGGCAAAAAGCACAAGAACTTCTTTGAAAGGAAAACAAAACAAAACAAAACTGGCCTTGGAAAATTGCTTCAGTGTTAAGAGCACCTGCCTAACACCACCATCTAAAAAAAAAAAAAGCCATTAAATAAGAAGGGAATAATAAAAGGTATGCTTTTCCTTTCATTTCTGTTTTCCATAAAAGATTTAAATTAAATTAAGATGTTACTAGGAGATGAAATAATCAGGGTTGGTGAAATATACATCAATTTGCCATTGGAGATAGTAAGCTCCTAATAATCTGTCCAAATAAAAAAACCTAGACTACATATGAAATTCTTGCCATTTTGTACCTCCACTAAGCCTCTTCTCATCAGCAGAAAGACCTGTTTTCTTCTCTGACAACCAATTCTTTGGTACTAGATAATGAATGAATGGTAGATATTTGTCAAATAGTTGAAAATGTAAGACACAGTGTGAATATCAAATAAGTTATATAATCTTTAAAGTCTCCTTTATCCCTGAAATTACAAATACAGCATTAATGGTGCAGAGTTTACTTTTTCTTTTTTTTAAATTTTTTATTGTGAAAATACCGTACAGAGGGGTTACAATTACATGGGCAAGGTAATGAGTACATTTCTTATCAAGCATTGTTGCCTCCTCCTTTGTTTCCCCTTCCCATCCCTTTTAAAATTCTACTCAAGAATATTGTTGAGTGACCCTCCCATCAGAAGTAATAGTATATATTTGATTAACCTTTGTAAGGTCATTGGTATGATTATTCACTCAACAAATATATTTTATGTGATGGCTACCTGTCAAGTGATGTGCTTAGCTTAGTCATTAGCATAAAACAGACTAATAATCACCTCCCACATACAAGACTTCCAGGATCTCACCAAACAGTAAACTAGACAATTACTTCGTTGAATCCAACATTCACTTATATTTAGTACAGACCTACAAAGGCAGAAATATTCCCCTAGGGGGCTGCAAATTTTTCCTCTAAAGATCCTTCATGTTTGGTCACAAAGTCACATGGATATCATTGTGCTCTGACACTCTCAAAAATTTAATAGTCCATTTCATGGCATGGTTAAAATATGCTTGTGCTAGACTTCAAAATAGGAAGCAAGCTAAGCTCAATTTTGATGAAGTAACATAGTTTACCAATCAAATGTCTGCTGTAATCAAACTGTACTGATAACAAAACAACAACAACAACAAAAAACACCTAAGGAAAAAGTTCAAATGCCAATGGCACCTACAGGGCAAAAGCTATAGGTAATATTCATAAGTGAAATTCACAGAAATACTAAAATGCCATTTTAGGCAATATTTTTATCATTAACTTCCTTTCTAAATATTCTAGTATTACCATTGAGTACAATTAAATTTTGCCTACTGTCCATAATTTAAGATATGATTGTAAGAGAATGTCAAGCCTAACATCCAGTAAAGCTAACTTCCTCCTTCCTCCCCTGAAGAGCTAATGGAAAATATAGCTAAAAGGTAGATCTTAAGGCCTTGGAAATCAAGCATGTCAATAACTCAAGCTTTCCTTACTTCTTTAGGACCATATGGCATCCTTTACTTTACCACACTTGTATTGTCTAATTTAAAGTCGTCTTGAAATATGACATTCCACAATAGCTTATCCAGAAATAAATCTCCAACTTTCACTCAATATTATGTGTTTCCTTCTCATCTTTTCTATTGCTATCTTCTTGTTGAGATATTAGTAAATAAATAAATGGGTGCTTTTTCCAAAACCTGCTTTATTAAATCCTTCCAGTGCTGCAGTCCAAATTTATGTAACAAGTCAATCTTGAGTGCTTGAAAAACATTCTAGAAACTAAAATAATACAAGTAAAATGTAAAATATAATTAATGAGTATTTAAGTATATTAATAAGTCTAAATAACAGAACATAAAAAGCACAGTTAAAATGTACTACTTATTTTTTGTATTCGATTTAATATGCATGTCAAATCTATAAAAATTTCATGCCAATTTATTAGTTGACTGTTTTCTTATATTTGAGGTATATCGTGATCTACCGAAGAACATTAACATCAGAAAAATGTTTCAAAAACTCATAAAGCAAGGCTAGGAAATTGGTTCAGTGGTAGAGTGCTTGCCTTACATGCATGAGGCCCTAGGTTCGATTCCTCAGCACCACATACACAAAAAAGCCAGAAGTGGCGCTGGGGCTCAAATGGTAGAGTGCAAGCCTTGAGCTGAAGAGCTGAGGGATAGCACCCAGGCCCAGAGTTCAGGCCCCATGACCAACCAAAAACAAACTAACAAACAAAAACAACCTAATAAAGCTATCCAGACTCACATCTATAATCATACTTACTCAGGAGGTGGAGACCTGAGGATCAAGTTCCAAAGGCAGGAAAGTCCTGAAAGTCTTACATCCAATTAACCACCAAAAACCTAGAAAAGAAGATGTGGCTCAACTGGTAGAGCATTTGGCTTGAGCAAAAATGCTCAGGGACAGAGCCCAGGCCCTGAGTTCAAGCCCCAGAACCAGCAAGATAATAATTAAAAATAATAATAATAATAGTAATAATAATAAAGCTACTTCATATAGTAACCTCTGAAAATGCAGGAACTAGCCAGAGAAGATGGAGGACTTCCTTCCCCAAGGTTTTAAGGACTCTGACTCTTGGTTCCATGTTGGTTTTATGATACCATGTTACCTTAGCCTGAATTGAATGTCTTTTATTCTTATTTTTTTTGCAAAGGGCTATGCTTCAAACTAAGAGGATGTAGCATACACAGAATTACTTAATGCTACTATCGATAGCTTTAAAGTAAGAGAAGAGAAGCAAGCCAATGAGGAAGTAAAGTGTTGACAGAAAGAAGCTTTTTCATTAGATCCAATCAATACTGTATTCCCCACCACTTAGAGCTTCACAGGGAAAGTGAGACTGGAGTAAATACATTCTCCCTAGGGTATGAAACACTAAAATGACTTGTTGGTCTCAACTGCAAATGTAAGGACCAGGCATGACTAAATTGGAAATCAATAACAGAGGTCATTCCTCATTAACACAACCTTAAGAAAATGAAGCCGGTCAAAATAGCAACAGGATCTCTTCCAGATTGCCATGCAAACCCCCTTCCCCTGGTTTCAAGGGTAAATATGTAAGTTACTATAAAGATGCTCCTTCTTTTTGCATGGCCATAGAGACTGTCCTCATCCTACTTGGCTACTAAAACAACTATGAAAAAATGTGTGATGATCCCAGGCAGAGAATGTAAAGAATGAAACAGCTAGAAATTAAGTGTTAGGTTAAGGAAGAAAGAAAAAAGAAAGGATGTCCAATGTTAGGAAATGTGGATAGCTATTAGCTACATTAATGATTTTAGTCTATGTGTACAGTATAAAACATAAATTCTGTAATAAGCATATCATTTAGTGTCAGTTTTGAATGAAAAAGAGAAAAGAAGATATGTAATCCTCAATATGCATCTAGTAGCTAAGTATCTAATGACAACCAGTTAATGATATTTGATATTTTAACATTAGAAAAAATAAATTAATAGAGTCAAATACTGGTTCAGCTCTTGTTCACAATTTTCACATTTGTGCATAAAATCCCTAAAGGCTTGACAAGTACTAGTAGCCACAAGCATATGAATCATCAAAGGAATTAATTTCTGATCACCTACTATGTGGAAACCATGGAAATGACAGAGCCTTTGTTATCCAGGAATTCACACTCTAGGCTAGAACAGAAAAATGGATATTAATACAGTAATTATAAATCAGACTGAGCTGCATGTCTGCAGGAAAACCTGGAGTAGGAAAAACATTCTACTTGTGGGAATCTGAGGGGACTTGTAAGAAAAGATAGGAGTTGAGCAGGATTGCAGCAGTATGGGTAAATAATAGTCTCTATGTGAAAGAAAGGTGTGGAGGTTAATGGTATTCCTTATAGAAAGAGAAAAACTAAAAGACCCCATAAACTAGAGGAACTGAAATAGATACAGTAAAAGTTCAATGAGTATCCAGAAGATTGGCACAGATTAAAGCAATGTGTGGAAAAGAGTGAAAAACAAATCTTGTTTATGCAAGAAAATCTTATTTAGCCACATAACTGTGGCTACTTTTCTAAAGAAGGAATTATTTTCCTTGAAAGATAGACATTAGGAGAGAAAAGGACAGAGCAAAACTACAACTTGGAATCCAGAAATATAAATTTGGCCAGAGTTAACAAATCTTAATTATGTGTTCACTTGTAGGAAAAGGACAGGGACCTTCTCATTAGTTCTATATCTCATTCACAAGCACATGACATACAGAAACTCATTAAGTGGCTGGCAATATAACTTAACTACAATTATATAAGAGCAGCTACCTACATTTATATTAATGAAGAACCATTAGATAGATCTTCTATCAGTACTTGGCAACATGTTACAAGGAGGCAGCAATGGTGTAGCAAGAAGGAAATCAGTGACTATGAGTCTATGCTTCAGCTTTTACAGCTGAGTATGAATATGAGTACCTAATGTCCATTTACTATGAGTCTCAATTCCCTCTCGCACAAGATAGGTATGAGGAGTCAATGAGCACTGATGTTTTCCAATGAGATCCCACTGTACTACTGGGTGCAGCTCTCAAGAATAAAGTCACAGAGATTCATCATCCAGGGCAGGATATACAGTGTCCTGAGACACAAGTCCTAACCAGAATGCCAATTCCAACCAGCATTTGTCATCAAAATTTCAGATATTTGCCTGGATTCAAATAATGAAACCAGATGTATGAAGCTTGCTGCTCCCCAGAACTCACAGGTAGACCCAAGGGAAACCAAGCTGCAGATGTGAAGGCGGCCCAGCCACAAAGCTGCCAGTTCCCTTCCTGAAGGACAAGCTAGGCAGGGAGACAAACAGGAACCCTCTCAATTTGTCCTTTCCTTTTCCAAAGGGCCAGGCCCATAGAAACAACTACAGAAGGTGTCTGGGCTTCTAGCAATGTGACTTAATTGCCTAGAATTCTGAGCAACTGCACCAACACCTCAAATACCAATTTACCATCTCCTGATGGCCACACACCGGTGAAAAAATATCTGGCATTGTCCTATCTCAAAGAAAAAAACAACAATAATTTTAAAAAACAAACATGACCACAGCACACTCAGTCCACGTAGTTAAATCAGATTACCATTGGAGGTTCTCTTTTATTTTCCTCACTTTTTGTTAATTGGTCAGACAGAAATAAACTCCACGTCAGCCTGATTAGGTGATTCGGAGCTGCTGTCCTTTTGAAAACGTAATGCCATTGGGTGCTGGTGGCTCACGCCTATCATCATAGCTGCTCAGAGAACCCATATCCGATAATCATGGTTTGAAGTTAGTCTAGGCAGGAAATTTAGTAAGACATTCTTGCCAATTAATGAGCAAAAAGCCAAAAATGGAGAGGTGGCTCAAGTGATAGAGCTCCATCCTTAAGCAAAAGTAAGAACAAGAGACTTAATTCAAGCTCTAGAACCAGTCTAGTACTCATAAAACAAAACAAGAACTGTAATGCTACAGAGGGAACAGATATTCAGTGAATAGGGAAACTACAGACATTGGAGTGGAAATGGAATCACTGCCGATTCACCTCTGTGTTTGGCACTTAATTTAAATGTTGCCCCTTCTTCCTCCCTATTTGGGTAGGATACTCTCCTTTGAAGGCACTGTAGAGGTGATCTGGTTGTTTATTGAGCTTCTGAAGTTAAAAACAACATTTAAGCTACTAAAGCAACAAAAAGTCTTTACTGGAAATTTTTTCATCAATTATTGCTCTTTATAAAAACTTATATAAGCCCACATATGTCCCCTTATGAATCTTTTTCACACTTCATTTCAATCCTTTTCTGACCTTAGCTTTAAAAAATCTAAAATAATCCAAATACATTGGATTTCATTCTTAATCCTAGAAGAAACAGGGAAGATTGATATTTTAAAGGAAGGTATCTCTATTGACACACTACAGGTAATTATATAAGTGCATTTAGGAGTATATAAAGCATCACACTAGGAAAATAAGTGAAAAGCAAGAAGTGGACTCATATTTCATATTTTTCACTCTTGCAGTGGCAGGTGATAGTTAATGGCAAGATCTTTTTAAACTGACAAGATCTTTAGATACCTTTCTTTTTATAAAAAGACAAAAAACGAAAATGGCATCCATTTCCAGACTGGACAGCAAGCTAGTAGACTTGATGAAGGAAAACCAGCCTAAATTCATGTCTAAAATCTTTTTCTAACTAGTCCTGTGAGATCAGAAGTTCTCTGCTTGCAGATCTTCTATATGCCGATGTGGGAAATAGAGATACTAACTTAAGAATATCCCTTCCTCTGTGTCTTGCTCTATTTGGTCACAGTTTAACAGCAATTTGAGAACTGTAGTGACCCAGGTGATGTGCCAGGCAGAGAGTATGGTGTTGACCACAACACAGGTCCTGCCGGTAGAAATTCACATTTCCATTAGTTAGGCAAAGCATGCATATACACATGGGATCCAGCTGTGTCTGGGAATGCCACTGAATATTTAACAACACATAGAAGGAAGATGCTACAGAGCAAATATTTGTGCTGCTCTTCTCATGGTGAAATCATTACCCCCAAGGCAATGGTACTAAGGAGGTGAGGCTCTTGGGAGGTGATTAGGTTGTGATGGCAGAGCTCTCATGAATGGGAATGGTGCCTTCATAAAGAGGCCCCAGAGAACTCCACTGCCCCTATTGCCAAGTGAGAAAACAGTAAGAAGATTGTCTGTCCTTTGTTAGCCAGAACCAGGTCCTTCCAGACGCCATGTCCTCCCAGCCACTAGAAAGGCAAAATATGAGTCTGTTGTTTAAGTCACCATTTTGTTATAGCTATTTGAATGCACTAAGCCTTCAATTCAATTAAAACTGTTATCCACAACTTCTAAACACCCAAAATGTGTTTTAAAGGTATCTGGAGGTTTTTTAAGTAATTACTTTTGGTTTTAAGACCACAAAATTGAACAGTTTGAAAGGAAGAGTTAGTGTTCAGCCTCGACTGTATGTTAGAATCAGGGAAAGGGTTAAAAACAAACACTACAAAACAAGGGATGAAACTGGGCTCAAGGTGGACACAGTAAGCACACTTTCTGGGTATGTGTGGCATTAGTACTTTTTTAAAAATTCCAGTTGATTTCATTTTGCAACTAAGAATTAGAAGCACTGGATGGCTGATATGAACCCTAAGGCTTAATATTTTGTGATCTGATCAACCCATGCAATCCAGTCTAAAACCATTCTCTTCAGGAAGATGAGTTTGGTCTTGGGTCTTGGTATTCTAATGACCCCTGAAACACCATTAAGAAAAGACCTTCTATTCTTAACTTCCAATTGAGAGATTAGAAGTAGGGAGCATAGGTGATATAAAAGTACCACAAGGTAATCAAATAACTAAAATAATAGACAAATAAGTAAACTTTTACAGATTATTGTCTTTTTTAAATCATTTGCCTATGCGAAGACCAATGAAGGCAGTCCAAACTCACTTAGAAAAGCCAAACAATTTCTGAACTTAAGAAAGAAAACATGAATATTCAGAACAGAAAAGGCTGTTAAAGGCTGTTGTCTCTCTCCCCCCTCTCTCTTTATATATATATATATATATATATATATATATATATCTATATATATACACACACACATATATATGAACACATATATACATATATATTCTCTCTCTATATATATACTTTCCTTAATATTTATATCTGCCAAACACAATATTTAATTGTATGATTGCCATTACAAAATAGTAGGATTCAGTTGATGAGAAAGATGAGTATTCTAAAAACATTCCTTTGTGAATTCAAGAAATAACTAGTTAGCCTTACACAGATGGGTATTATGAATCTTCAGCATTAAACAATTGAACAATAAGTACTATTCAGTTCCTAACCCTTCCATCCCATAGTATTCTTTTAGTATGACATTCATCTTGTCTGACCCATATCAACAGTGCTCTATCCCCTCCCTTCACCCCCAGCATTCCCTCACCCCTGCAAACGCACAGGTCATTCTTACATAGTGAAGATAAATTATCTCTGTACCATTACTTCTTAATCTACAATCTACCTCTACCCCATCTTTTCATATATAAGAAGGCCACCACCACCTCATGTTTTAACCACATTAACTACAGCCTAGACCTTCATTTCTCAAACTTTTTGATCTCAAGATGTTTTTCAGATGTCTAGAAATTTGTGAGAATCCCAAAGAACTTCTTTGTAATATCTTTATAGGCTCTCATCATGTGCAGTATATCAAAATGACAACACAAAGTCAATTATTTGTTTATTAAAAACAACAACAAACCCATTTGATGTTAACATGAGTAGCATTTTAAATCTTAGCTATTTCCCCAAAATATCTGGTGGAAAGGTTAGTGTACAAATATGGTTGCACATCTCTCTACTGTTTGGCTTAACAGAAGGCAACTAGATCCTAAAGCTGCCCCTGCATTCCGTTTCCTGACATATATTGTAGTCCGTGATGATTTATAAATTATATAACTGGACGTCACCTAGAAACATGGTTAAAGGGAAAGGGAAACAAATAATGGGAGATTTATCAGTCTCTGGGAAACTCAACAATCAAGACACAATGAGTGCATGTAGGCAAATAATTGGTGATATTGTGAAATCTTTTTTAAAAAAGCATCGTGACCTTGTACTCTTACGGAGAGGTGAGTAAGGTGTTCTAGAACTGTGCATCACATTTTGACAACTGCTGGACCCAACACATGTCCTACTTCCTCCCTGTGCTTTTGCTTCTAGTCCGCCTCCTTTGCTATTTTCTTCTCCAAAGCCAAAATGGCCATTCTAAAATGCACAGCACTTTATATGACCTCCTACTACTGACCTTCTTTGAATCCTGGATTAAAACACAAAATGTTTCTTTGGATTTTCAAGGCCCTCCACAATTTCACCCAATTTTTCCCAATACATGGATTTCAAATTCATGTGTCTTGAATATCTGTCCATCCCTCTTTAAAGGCCTCATTCTTCAGAGCTTAGCCTAAACAATTCTTCATCAGAGAGACATTTCCAGACCAAATACTAAGAGAATAGCTTCATTTTACAAATCAACAGACAGAGGCTCACAGGGACTAAGAAATGCCTAGGGGCTGGGAAGGTGGCTCAGTGGTAGAGCGCTTGCCTTGCATGCCAGAGGCCCTGGGTTCGATTCCTCAGCACCACATTAGCAAAAAGAATAAAGCCGGAAGTGGCGCCGTCGCTCAAGTGGTAGAGCGCTAACCTTGAGCTGAAGAGCTGAGGGACAGCGCCCAGGCCCAGAGTTCAGGCCCCATGACCAGACCCAAAAAAAAAAAAAAAAAGAAATGCCTAGCATTGTACAAATACTATATCCAGAATTCACATTCAAATTGCACTTCTAAGTCCACAATATGTAATTCTTCTACTACCCTGCCCTGTAAAAGCTAATTTTGAGGGGAAAACAAATACAAAAATACCAACCAATTTCTACAGGGCTCTACTAAATTTGGTATTCACCTCTGTTTTCAAAAACATCTGAGAAACTTTTGAACCAACTGTTTATGTTTAGAGTCAAGAAAGTCTGCCCCTTTGAGTCCAAGAGTCCCAGAGTGATTAGAGATGTCCCAAGTACACTCCCTTAATCCCTGAAGCTCCTAGCAGACACAGTATGCCCTTGCTAGGGGCCTGGGCCCCCACACATGATAGACATGAGTATCTGTATTCATTTCTCAACCCTCCTCTAGGGCTCCCCCCCCATCACATATCAAGCCAGAAAAGCACATAAAATCATAACCATCATTTCTTGACCTCTTCATGAGATTACTCTCAACAATAGTTTTCCAACTTCAAATGACAATTATTACAAGTCAGGGAATCTTAGTTCAATGTGGTAGAATATAAAGGCAATCTGCAATGTGCAAACTGAAGCCTTGTGACGGACAGCTTAAACAAGATACTATGAGGGCTACTTTTCTCAGTTCTAAGATGAAATTAACTTCTGTAGTAAATCACTATAACAACTAAAAGAGGCAAATTTTATGAAGAAACTCTGTAAATCCCACAGTCCTATAGTCAAATTAGTTGTTGGTATTAAAAAGTATCATTATATCTGGTTAATTTCAAGGTGTTTGGTATCTAAAATCCCTCCTCTCGGGCTCTTAGAAGATGGTTTTAAAGTAAGAGCCCTTTAAATGTGCTGTGTCTTTCTTTGGAAAAGAAAAGCTCTTATAATTCTGTGGGAAAGACACCAGCTAAACTCTGAATGTAGATATGAAATATGCTCCCTGTGTCTTCAAAAAAATCCCAAATAATTTTTGGGGGATAAGTAAGTAGAAAATATATACTGCAATGAAGCACTTAACTAATAGACACACACAAAAACCAGCAATTATATTAACAAGATTCCCAAACTAAATCTAGTGTCTGTGAATAAATAGTTCACCAAGAAGGATCAATGTGGTGCTATATGCCCAGGGCTTTCTCCTGGCCCCAGGACATTTCTTAGCTCCAGTGTCATGAAACCAAATTTTAGTTTCTAAAGAGATCTTCCAAAAATATCCCTGCTGCTTTCTCAAATACAGAAACTACCTCATTTCCTATAAAATGTTTTTTCTCATTTTGTTCAAGAATATCAACTTCATTAAAATATTAGGGACTTAATCCTGACTTATGGCTTGATGAGATCTCTACAGAATGAAAGAAATGTAGAGATCACAGAGTTCCTGCTATTTTAAGTGTTCTTACAATAGAAATATAATTTGTCGATGCGAACACACAGCAATAGAAAAAATAGGATAAAAAATACAAAATATTAGCTTACATCTTAGGGTGAGATTATAAAGAGAAAGCTTGTGGTTTAGTGTTTGATTAGGCTGACTTCCTATTTCAGACATGAGTCATACTTTTAAGAGAGAAAATACAATCAAAGGACTAGCTATAAATACAATATAGCCCCTGTCAGTCAAATTTATTTTTGATCTATACAGTGACCAAAAGTATTTTAATTTATGGGAAACAGCATCATTTATAGTCTATTGATCACATGATTAAGTATTCTTCACCTTTGCTGTCATTTTTCTTATAGAATATTATACTTTTGATGACATGTGCTTTCTTCTGTATGAAGGAAGAGGTCTGACAGGAAAATGTTGAATGACTATGCTGTTATATTCCATATACCTTACCACAACACATCAGAAGGATACTGAAACATAAATAGCTATAACTTTGTGGCAGCAGAACAAAGACTCAAAAAAAGACAAATGAAAATTGACAAGAATTATTACAGTTACAGTCACTTCACTGATTTATCTTGTGTATTTTAGTTTTTGTAAACAGATGATCTTTGTCTTTACAAAATAAAGATAGTAAGCCTTTTTAAAAAGAGAAGGACACATAAAACATAGTACTTAAACCATGAAGAATATTTAATGAGTTTCTAGTTTATAGTGATTTTTGTCTGATGGTTTTGGTTTAAAGGAAGAAACAAAATTTTATAGAAAAACAACAAGAATACAAAACTTACTTCAAATACACAGATCCAGAATCACCTAAGTCTACATTTTCTAGAAAGGCTCTCACTGGAAATAGGGGAAATGATATTGGATAGCTCTTAAGAGAATAGCTACTCAAACACTAAAAAGATTCTGGTATACAAGGGGAAGATTCTAACAACTAACTTACAGTTTAACAGAATGAATACCAGGATGAAGTTTTGTCAGAGGAGAGTAGGACTCAAGGGGAGGTGAGAGCAAACAAATAGAGAGGAAGATGGGCAAATACAATCAGAATATTCATTGTGCATACGTGAAAAGGAAACTTGAAAGAATAGGTAGGTTTGAGAGAGATGGGGGGAGAATAATGGAAGAAGTCACATTGCACTCATTAGTTGACATGTTTAATTGAAACCCCTTCCCTTTATACCACTACTTACAGGTAATTTGAAAATCTCTATATTCTGTTGCCACATGGATTTTTTTTAATTATCTTGTCAAGGTGACGTACAGAGGTGGTTACAGTAACATACATAAGGTAATGAGTGCATTTCTTGTTTAACATTGTTTACTTTTTCCGGTAGCAGGGCTTGAACTCAGGGGCTTCCCACTTTCCAGGTTTACATGCACACAGTTGCTACTTTACCACTCAAACCAAGCCAGGCTCTGCTTTTGGCTGATTATATTAAGGATGGAATTTCTGGGACTTTTCTTCCCACATTGGTTTTGAACTGTGATCTTCCAGGTATCAACGTGCTGAGTAGCTAAGAGTATAGACATGAGACATGGTGCTTCTTGATCATAAATACTGCCCATTGCCTGCAGTAAGTTGTGAGTTAAACCAGAAATCCTTGTGGAGTAAGTCATTGCACATGTGCTTCTCTTCAAAACAATTTGAGTATAAACAAACCATGGAGTTCATGCAGATATTCTAAAACTCAAAATTAAGTGACATCAACATTTAAGGAAATACTCTAACAAGGTTGGCTCATACAGGTATTTCATGCATAAAGAATTAGTTAAATGTTGATCAGAATTATCTTTTATCAGAAAGTTATCCAACAGGCTGAAGCACAGTGTCTTAAGCCATTAATCCTAGCTACTGGGAAGGTGGAGATCAGAGAATTGAAGTCCAAGGCCAGCCCTGACATAAAAGTTCAATAGACTCCAACTGAACCAATGGCTGGACATAGTGTCACACCTTATAATCCCAGTTGTGGAGAAAGTACAGTAGTGCCTGGGAATTCCAATGTTTCCAACATTCCATTTCTGAAGAGCTACATTCCACTTGGTTCCAAAGAATGTAACTCAATGTAACTGTAGGCGTTCACTAGAAGATTCACTTCTAGAAAGCTTGCTAGCTACAGTTGTTACTTTGAACTTCAATTGCCTTTCTTAGCATCCTCTCTCTACTACAACTTACTTCCTCAAAACTACAGTATCTCCATTCTAATTATAAATAATATTGATAATGATACTAAGAACACCTATGCCAATGCTTAGAAACACAAGCACAAAATTATCCCCATTCTTATCAGAGGTCTTGATCTTCCCACTTCCCTTGTTTTCTTTGTCATATTGCAGAGGGCGATGAAGAGTGGGAACAAATCAACTGAATTTAGTTTACTTAGGCCTACTTTTGGCATAATCTAGCTGTGTAAATTCCGACACTGACTGAGATTCTGTGATTTCTCACCAATACAGGTGAGGATGTGCTGCACAATCCCAGCATGAACCCTCACATGGTGTTCCAGGAATGGATGCACAAATCTCTAATTGGCTATGGCCCTAGAACCACATGCCATGAAGGCTTTTCTCACCAATGTTTTCATTGTGGACTTATGTGGTTTGGAGATCTGAGCCCAATACCATGATAAATCTTTGCTGTGTTGGTAAAGTTTCAACATGCTACATATTAGAACTTGGTGAGCTAAGAAAAAAAGCTTGAGAAGCATTCACTGTGTCAGCCCTGAGATCAAACACACTGCTTGCCCCTTAATCACTCGGTTTAGCCTCACAGCTTCAGCTGAGTCCCTCTGGACAGTCTGACCAGTGGGATGTGGGTCTCAATGGCAAAAATTCAGTGGAAATTCTTTATCATGGTAGGTTATTCCATTTTACCACTTGAACCACTTGTGAGTCAGTTTGTAGTCATTCATTCACTAAGGTTTAGCTCAGAAGAGGTGGTGGTTTCAAGAATAATTCAGATATTAAATGACTGTAACACAGTTGTTCTCAAAGTTTTACTTGTTGATGTTTAGCAACTTCCTCCCAAATCACAAAAGAATTGCTCGTGAAATTGAGACATAGAAGGTGCTACCTCTCTATAAATAGGTTCATCCCATGTTCTGAATCATAGTTGTTGACAGCAAATCAGAGTCATTATTTGGCTTTGTTAGTAATGATAATTGGCACACTATCATCTCCCCCCCCCAATTTTTTCCATACCCCATATTCGCATTCTTCTGAAGTCCTGGGAATACAAATACATTCATGTTGTCCTTGAGCTGGGCATGCCTTAACAATCCCTACTGTCTCTCAGAGAAATTGTTACTGTGACACCTTAGCTAAAGAAGTCACACTCGGGATCCTCCTGACCCAGATGAACACTAAGTAGATGAAGAAAAAAGAGAAGCTGATTAAATACATACTGAATAAAACACCAATCTCAGAGATTCCCTGTGTTCTAAGACGATACTAAGGACAGGACCAAAGGAAACCACACAGTCCTGCCATCCACCCCCAGGTAAACTTAAGCCATGCAAACTGCTTATTTGGAAATCAACTTCAACAAAAATCAAGTAAGTTTACCTCATCTGTTCACACATATAATGCACTTATCATTCTTATTACCTTGTTTTCAACTGAGGAAGCTAAATAAGATCAGCTCAAAAATATCATATAATTATCCAAACTGGAGTACAACAACATATTTCTGACGTAGTAAGTATTGCACTGAGTTCAGAACCTCTAAGTTCTTATAGACTTCATAAGCCCAAAGGAAAGCTTCCAAATAAACTCTGTACACCAAATTAAAGGATTTTGTTGTCATCTACTGTGGATTGTTTCACTGTTACTGTGCAGAGGTAACTCAGTGTTTGTATAAATCTTCACATTATAAAAGGCACAGGTTATGTTAATTGGCTGTAGAATAACCAAGTGTTAGTAGTTCCTGCCTTGGGGAATCATAATTATTTTTGTTTACTCCTACAACTTACTACTTTATTGTCATCACAAAATTTAAAAATGAGCCCACTAATAAAGTGAGCAATGTAATGAAGAAGCAATGGGAAATAAAACATGATTTTCTTGCAAGTTTTAATCCCGAATTGCTAATTTTCACAATACTTGAGACCAGCCTAGGCACTTCATTCCTGGAAGCCAACACCAGAAAAAGGTAAAACTAGTTTAGCTGATCACAACGCAGTTTCCCTGTCCAGCTAGTCTTTTCTTTCCTCTTGTCCACACTCAAGGTAGAATGTCTGCAAATGGCATTTCACGTTTCAGGCACACCCCAGGAATCACTGCTTTCTGAGAAACACAGATCTTGGGAATTTGCTTTCATTCTTTCAAGCTGGGACACTACTAAATCCATATGGACACCTTAGGTACCCAATTTCCCTTAAAGCAACCATTTGAGTCTAGAACGATAGAAGAGACTCTGGTTGAGAAAGGTTTGGGCATGCAAATCTCTGCCCCACCTAAAGTTTTCTTTAAATTCTTTAAGGCTGTAGATGGTATATTGTTTGCTTAATGTCTCACCAGTGTGAGTATGCACAGACAGAAAAGTTTGTAAGCAGAGTCCATGGGAACTATCAAAGAGGTTGGGAAAGAATGGGAACAGAAGGACTATGCAAGTGGAAAATACAATAAGCATGTTAGAAAATGACTCGATTGTTTGAAAACTCCAATGCCATGTGTTGCTAGAGGAATAGTTTGAAACTGAGAATAAATTTACACTTATCTGGTGTCTATCTAACTTGTGTTGTTATGAGAGCTATCGGAAAGGGTTTGACTTATTCTTGGATCCTCGGTAGACAGTATTAAGTATCCTATAGGTAGATGGATGGATAGAATAGAGACGGGAAAGCATGACACAATCAATGTATGCATCAATGGATGGATGGATGGATAGATGGATGGATGGATGGATGGATGGATGGATGGATAGATGGATGGATGGATAGATGGATGGATGGATAGATGAGATGATGACTCCCTTTAAGAACTACACAGGCATTTGAGACTGCGCACATCTGTACAAATGACTCTTGTCTAGACAAACTGTGAAACTAGTCAGAGCAGAAAGTGTCCTCCTGAATATGGGACAAGAGGCTGTTAACTAACTGCTAGAAGGTGGTTGTTTGGAAAAGGTGTGTGGAAATTAGGGAAGAAGATGGGCCTGAATGTGAGAAAGGGCTCCTGGTTCCTGTCCATGAGCAGTCCCCAGCCGCTTTGAGAAATGGAGAGAAGAGGTGCTGGCCTCTGGGGAGCCCACTGTCTGGGGCTTCTACTGACCTGGTCTCCGCCTCACGGGCCTCTTGCGGCCGCTGCAGAAGCGCACCTTGCTGAACACCCCGAGGACGTGCCTCTCGCACAGGGAGCGCCCGTCTTTGCTGGGGCTGGAGCGGCGCTTGGAGGCCGACACACGGTCGCTGTTGGACTCCCTTGCTTGCCGCTTCTGCCGGATCAAGGAACTGGCTATCGCTGCAGCCATAGCTGCTCAGCGCGAGCCCCAGGCCCCAGGCTCCACTGCGCCCTAGAGATCGCGCTCCGCCGCCGGGGCGAGGGCGGGACCTCGGGGGGCCGAGAGGGAAAAGGGCTGACGCGGACAGGCAGTGCTAGTATTGGAGGAGGCTTCAGTATCGAAAACCTGGCTCCCACAAGGTTAATCAGAGTCTGGGCAGTGACAATCACAATGTGTGAAAATCCAGATGTAAACTTCCCCAGCCGCTGGCGGCCGGGGGGAAGGGAGGGGGCGGGGCGGTCTCAGGCCTTCCTGCGAAGTAGTCCTTGGCACCCCAAACTTGCACCCCCAAGGCGATCCACGTCCAAAGGGGCAGTGGGGAGTTTGGTCACAGCGCGCGATCGAGGTACCAAGTGGAAGAGGGAAGAGGATGTCCAAAACAACCAGCCGGGCTCCCGTTGGAGAGGAGCAAGCGTGGTAAGGTGGTCCGAAGTAAATCTACACTACATACATAGAAAAAACGCGTTTACAAAGCAGAGTCTGGCCCCAGGCGACTTGAGAGTGGTCTCGGTTTAAAAAAAGAAAGAAAGAAAGAAAGAAAGAAAATGCTAAAAAGTGGAGGAGGAAAAACCAAAACCAAAACCAAAAAACACGTTCCTTTAGAAAACGAGCCACCAACCGCCAGAGAGCCGGAGAGGAAGGCAGCAATTGAACTCCCTGCGGCCCGCAGGTCTGGAGATTTTTTAGGAGGTCCGTCCCGGCTGGGTGAGGTCTACGGAATGCATCGCTCCGGCTGCGGCTCTCCCGGGGCCCCGCCGCCCGAGTTCTGGGATTCCGAGAGGCGCAAAGTGGGAAGCGGGTAGCTAGAGTCTGGGTAGGGGCGCAGGGCAGCTGTTTCCAGCTGCTGGAGGGCGACTCTGTTCCGGCAGCACTGCAAAGAGAGCGGGAGGCAAGGGGGGGGGGGAGGACGAGGGAAGGAGGGAGGGAAGGAGGGAGGGAGGGACGCAGGGAGATCCTCGAGGGCCAAGCCACCCCCGGGAGAAACCCGCGAGAGGCGGCGATCCGCGGGGGTCCCAAGAGCGGGCGCTCTCGTTCTTTTCCGCCTGCCTTTCTGGCACGAGACGGGCACAGTTGGTGATTATTTAGGGAATCCTAAATCTGGAATGACTCAGTCGTTTAAATAAGCCCCCCACCCCACCCCACCCCACCCCCTCCTCAAAAAAAAAGGCCGCGATGCCGGTGAAGGGGGGGGGTCCTCTCCAGCTTGGCGGCACCCACACGCGTTTAACTGGAGCTCCCCGCCGTGGTCCTCCCGGGGCCGCCGCACCGAGCCGGTCTCCGCACAGCCTCAGAGGGAGCGAGGGAGGGGAGGAGGAAGGGAAGGAAAGAGGGAGGGAAAGAGGGGGCGCCCTGGCGGGCTGGGGATCAGGGTCATCGCCGCGCTGCCCGGCTCTCCCCCCCACCACCCCCCTATCCCTCCCCTTCCCGCCCCAGACTCGCGCGCCCCGGCAGTGGGCAGCTCACAGGCAGCACAGGTCAGAAGGGGATGACCCTCCCGACGCCAGGCCCATCACTCAGTCCCGCGCCGCCCATCCCAGCCGAGGAAGGAAGTGACCGGCGCGCAGCGAACCCCCGCGCGTCTGCCCGGGTGGGGCGGGGAGCTGGCTGCGGGCGACGTCGGCGGCTCGCGGTGGCTGCGGCTCCAGATCGGAGCTGACCACCATGGTGGGGCGCCCAGCGGGCAGGTGGGGCGGGGGTTTGTGGGGGGAAGGGGGGAGTCCTAGGCCGCCCCGGGCGCCGGCAGGAGGTGGCGGAGCGCGTTTCCTGGGCCTCGGCTGCTGAACCCAGACTCCAGAGACCCGGGTCAGGAGGCAGGTGCCAACCGCGGCCAACTCGCCCAACTTGCTGCGCGGGTGGCCGCTCGGAGCCGCTGGTTTGCGGGGCACCCCCTCTTCCCCCCTCCCCCCCAGCCGCCCGGTTGCCTCCTCCCCAGGCCCGGGAGGGGGCGCTCAGGGAGGAGTCCCATTCATGAGCAGAGGCTCAGGGCGCGCCGAGCTGCTCCGGCTGCCAGCCAGCTCTCTCGGATGGAAGGCTTGGCTCCGCAGGAAACTCCAAGCAGAGGCCACAGCCACCGAGAAGGCGGGTGGGACAGGGACAGCTCCTCCAGCTGGAGAGCACTCAGGTGGGACTGAGCTGGGGTCCAGCTCCCAGGCGTTGGAAAGAGAGAGGAGCGCACTGGGGGTCCCAGTCCCCCGTGCCTTCTCTTCCCTGACTCCCTTCTCCTCCCTCTCTCCCTGGCTTCACCCCCATCTCTGTCTTCTGTCTCTCCCCTTTTCTCCTCTCTACGCAATCCTACGTGATTGAGGTTTGGCTGAGGAAATCTCAGAGGCAGAGCAAGGGAACTGCAGCTTGGGTCTGTTGTGTCCAGTTTTTCCCCCAACAGCAAAACATCCACCAGAGGCTTGAAGAACCCTGGTGCGCACAGAAAGGGGTTCAGGCTGAGGGTGCTGACAGAAGGCACTCAGCCCAGTCTCCAATATGCAAGAGCCTGCTGCATCCTCTGTTTAGGAAGGAAGGAAGTGGACAGTTGAGAAAGTGGCCCTGGTCTCTTGCTCTCTCGTGTTGGACCTCACCTTCAGCTCATTTTGGGAACAAGGAAAAGTGTTTCAGCCACCTTGGAACCTGAATGCCTTGGTTCCTTCTGGAAGCTACAACCCAGACACAGATCCTTAAAAAGAAAGACAAAATTAGCAAGTTCACTAAGGCTGCCATAGAGGTGGGCAATAGAGGAAGTGACCTGAGCAAGGGCAGTCAACAACCAGCTTGGAATGCAATCTTGTCTCCAGAAGAATTGGGGTGACAGTTGCAGCATGAAAAACTGGAAATGTGAGAGGAGCAATCACCTTGGATTCCTGCTGAGGTGTGGGCGTGGCTATTAGCTGTATTTACAATTTCTTTTCCATTTCTCTTCACCTCTCACAAGTCTCTCCTTGGATACTTCTGTAAGCATCAAAGATAATGTCAAGGATTAATGGATGATTTGCAAGCAGAGAAAGGTGTAGGTTGAAAAGAGATGTCTTAAGACAGGTCGAGGAAAATGTGCAATCTGAACGCCAATGTGGGAATCAAAGAGATCCAGGAGACATTTAGATGTAGCCATGAACCTGTAGGCCCAGCTGAAATTCGTTTAGGCAATGAGGGTTATGGTGTGTAAGGTAGTCCAGACGCAGCACCAAGTATAACTACTCAGCACTATGTTGAGTCTGGAGGCCTGGATTTTCCAGGCTGCCAGTTAGGCAGGTAGAAGTTAGCAGATAGGGGTGAATGGCACAGGCTGCTAGAAAGAGGTTGAACAGACAAAAATCCTGGGAAGTCCTCTGGGCTGTCCTGTACCTCAGCAATCAGTGTAGCTGAATGAGAATGGGAGATTCATTCTTAGGTTTCCAAAAATCCAAGACAAGAAAGGCATAGAAGATGCTCATAACAGGCTCTGCTGCCAAAGCAAAGCTTTATTATACATTCTCCAGAGTTCATGTGGATGAAACTATAGCAATGGCTTGACTATCAGCTGGTGGCTGGGTACTAGCAGCTCTCCCCTGCAAGAGGCTGAGTTCTGCGGATCACTGTGCAAAAGCCAGCCTGACAGATAAATCCAAAAGACTCCTATCTCCAACTAACCAGTAAAAAGCTAATACTGATAGAGTGACTCCAATGGTAGATAGAACACCCGCCTTGGAAGAGGAGTAGTAAGGAGACCATGAGGTGCTTAATTCAATCCCCAGTACTAGCACAGGCACACACAGGCATGCATGCATGTCCCCTACCACCCTCCCCCCCCCCACACACACACAAGCTGGTAAAACAACCAACTAGGGAAATGTCCACATTCCACAAATGGAATTCTTCCCTTTCTGGGACTATTGGAAGACTTTTCTCAATCTTGAGCAAAGAAAGCACAGATAGTACCTGCTATGTTTATTGGTCCCCTATCTTTTGCAAGTCACCATACAAATAAGAAAGGGTCAACTGAGGAGAGTATGCAAAGAACTGAGCAAGAGGGAAGTATCTAATGAGGCCTGGAGGAAAGCACTGTTGAACTCAGAGTCTCTTTATCCTCAAAATGGTGATAATCATCATCCCTTCTACCTCACAGAACTGAATATGCAAGTCTAGGCATTTTGAGAGCTGAAAAATGCTAAATGACTGGAATAGATGATGACAGTGTTTATCTTTTTAAAGAAAATGCAGGAGATTCACCTGAGATGTTTGTTTTAAAATGCACATTCCTGACAGTATCGCAAAAATTTGAAGTATTTGGATTCTCTGTGGTCGAAGCCTATGAATATGAATTCTTAAGAAGTTCTCAAGATGTCATTGCTTGAGTTTAATATATGCATGCAATATAGACAATACTAGAAAGAAGTAAATTCAAACTCTCAAATTCTGTTATACTCCTTCCAAATTGCAGTCTTGTGCCAAAAAGAAAATACACACCCAGAATGTCTAGTCTCAAACCTTGATGTGTGGTGGACTCTTCTGTATAGATTTGTAAGAAGTGAGAATGTTTTGTTACAGAAGTAGCCAATATACAGGCAAGAGAAGTATTCGACAAGGGGACAAATGACAAAGCAGATGACAACTGCTGTTTAAAGTTTTCCTTTTTGTCTTCACATGGCAATATCAAGTTAGTCTTTTAAAGAACAACACAAAACAGACCATGCCAGTGTTGAGAGATGGACAGTGCTTCTCTCTTTAGATCACTATTAGAAGAATGTGGTGTTTTATACTCAATGAGACAACAAAGACTTGACTTTCCCCTAGTCTTTCCCTTGTAGTTGGTGCTCTTGAACTATTTTACCCCAATTATTACCATCATTTACACCATTTTCCCAGTCAGAAGAATAGGCAAATACATGAAAATTTGAGAAATTAGCTAGGACCTGTGCATGACTGTTGAAGAAACAAAGATTTTATGAATTGATTCATCCCTTTCCTATCTGGGTTAGGAACTCTCATACATCTTCCTTCATAATTAGACCAAGATATTTTTAATATCTTGGCAATTTTGAATAAGAAAATAAGTCAATCTACTGATTGTTTAAGTTAAATAACCAGATACTTAAAACGGTGATGTCTATGAACTATCAATACCTTCATTTTTATGCCTTATTTGAATAAATGATTTTTTTCCTTTACCACTGGTGAAGGCATGAGTGGAGAAAGTTAGCCAATACATATAAAAAAGATGCATTATATTTTTATTTCCTACCAACAGTCAAACAAAATAGGATCATCTCAGTATTTTAAAAGAAACCTGCATATAACATTTGATTGTCTTTATTCATAAGGCAAGTCTTCCAACTTCTGAATTAGGACTGTTTCACATATGTACTTGAAACCCAATACTGAGCACCCATGGAGTCCAGGATTCTTGTCCAGTTACACCTTCACACCTTAGATTCTCCTCATCCTCCATGAAGCCAAGTCACATCATCACGTTTGTCTTTTTGTCTCTTGTCTTAATTGCTCACTGTCAGTATGCTACCAGACAAATTAGCCCATCTTTCTAAACCACAACAGCCAAAGAGATAAATGATAATGACACGAGCTGTATCTACTTAATCTGGGCTCTCAAAGAATGAGAATGAGCATGCTGTCATTCAAATACCCATTTAAAACAAGTCTGCTATAAAATATAGACTTCTCAAAACAGGAAAACAAACTTTGTGATTCATAGACATCATCATTCACCCCTGGAAATTTACGTGACATAAATGATTAACCTTGATATTATAATGGCAGACAGAATTTTCCTTAGTGGAATACTGTCAATGTCCTTGTCTGTTGGAAGCACAAAGAAACCCAGGTCTGCTCATACATCATCCTGCTGTAAGATCACTGGGACTGGCCACAACAGGCCTGAGAGAAGAAGAACTTCTCTACATGAGTTGTTATACTCCCATTTCCTTTTCTATACCAGGCGATAAGTTAAAACAGGTTGGCTAAAGCAACGTAAACAATATCCTTTTAACAATTCCTTTTTATAACAAGCTCACTGATAATGTTTTTATTCAACAATTCAGCAATTAAATGACCACATGATACATATCTGGAAGTAGCCATCTCAATAAAGAAGAGGAAAATTTAATTCCTCTTTATGACACCTAAGAAGAGTGGGTCTTCATTACCCCCCCAAAAGAAACATTCAAGAATGTCTTCTCTAGCAAGAAATAAAAGCTATACCTACTCTGACTAGCTAAATGTCCTGCAGACTTCTAAGTACAATTATTGATGCAAAGTCCTTAAGACAACCCCATGAAGTAAGTAATCTCATACCTCCATCTTATGAATGCCACATAGAGATTAAGTTGCTTAACCTAGGACACTCAGCTAAGAATGGAAAGAGTAGGGACTCAAATTCATGTCGCTTGTTCACAACCTTTCCTTCTGTCATCTATATGATAACTGTCAAATAAAGTGTAATACTATAAATGTCATCATGTCATAAATTCATAAAGCAACAGTACAATTACCACTTACATCTACACTGTCTTTTGAAAGCAATATTCTCATGTATTATCTTACTTAACATTTATTCACTAGTGATAAAGCTAAGGAGATAACAGTAACCCAGTTATACACATAGACCCTTATTGGAGTGATCTCTCAATGTCACATAATCAATTGAAGATCTATAAGTTAAATTCAGGCCTTCTGACCTTAGTGACTCTATTAACCTAAGGACACACAGAGGGAATAAAACTATGAAAGCCAAATGTCCATTCCTTCTCTAGTCTCTAGATGTGTTATAAGAATGACCTTGAAGGGTCATTCTGTGTATACAGAGGATGGAGTACTACTGTCCTAAATTCTCTCCTGCTGCAACTATTACATCTTCTGGGTCATTGAACTTAGGAGAAGGCCACCTATCACAACTATGAGAGGGAACTTCAACTTCATAAGAAATTATAGAGAAGCTAAGTCAGAAAAGAAATTAAAGCAATGTGTAAAGGGATGAATTTACGATTCCTTCATTCTTATTCCTAAAAAATAAAAATGTATACTGGGACATAGTACCCAGGGAATAGTTAGCATGTGGTTATTTTTCTTTCTTAGCTGAATTGAAGAAGTCAGAAGATATGCATCAACAAACTGCCTATCATTTTAGTCCTCCTTCAATTCCCAATGTAACTAAATGAGTGGCAGCTCTCCCCTCCAGAAGAGAAATTGGCTAGAAGATCCCTCAGAATAGCAACCTAAAAATACAAGGATTCCATTAGTTGCAATGTGTAAAATACTGTTTAGCACATAGTAGATATACAAACTGCTTGTGTAAATGAATTAATTTGTTCATCTGATGACCTAGGGTATAATACTCAATGATAGAATACATGCTTATCTTGTCCCAAACCCTAAGTTCAATTTCTAGAATTGAAAATTTAAAAAGTGAAATTCACCCACTCACCAACCCACATCCACTGTTTAAGTCATGTAGGATTCATAAATCATCCAAAAAGAGAAGAATTAAAAGTTTGCTCTTGTATGAAGAAATAAACTCAATTGACTCAAGAAGAGCATCTACATTTTCAAGTGGTTTATTTTGCTTTAATCAGTACTCTCTAAAATGCTCTACCTTAAATTCATTCTGTTAAAATTTAAAAATTGCTAAAGTTAAATAAGTCCAGATTTCTGATCTGATCAACTCCCATTCCTTATACCTAGGCCTGTATTCTCACTTCTACTTTCTCTCTGTCTCTCTCTCTGTCTGTCTCTGTCTCTCTCTCTCTCTCTTGTCTCTCTCTGTCTCTCTCTCTGTCTCTCTTGCACACACACACACACACACACACACACACACACACACATACATATTCACAGAAGAAAGGGGATATACTAAGAAGGTAAAGAAACAGCAACATCAGATAAAATAGTCAACTTCTAAAGTTTCAGAATATGACTATAATGGCCCTAAAATGGTTTGGTAATCCCACATTCATACTGTCCCTCATCTTTACTGAGCTGCTTTCTCTAGGGGCCATTCTTAGTTACTCTGATTTCTAATTTTAGATTCCAAATTTTCATGGAATGGGTCTTGTTGAAATAGCAGTCTCTTACAGTACCCAGCACATGACTGATATGCAAGGCTCTTAAAAATCATAATAAATTCATACTTTCTTTTCTGCATGCACACAGCACTGGACATCAAAAAGATCAGACAGTTTGTGAGAGGCCCTATTGATCCTGTGGTCACAGAATTTGATAAGAGAATTTATTATAAATAACAAATGTATGAACTGGTTAGAAAAGATTGTTTGGATAAGGTGACCAATAATGTCAGCTTTAGCCGTTGGTTTTTACAATTCCTTAAAAATGAAATATGTAGTAAAGAGAGAAAGCAATTTGGTGTAAATAACTATTTAGTCTCCCTGTACCTAAGTTCATTTACCTTCAAAATGACAATTATGTAGAAACCAAATTAGTTAAAAGACTATAAGGAATCCATAGCACTGTTTTTTGAAGTAGGGAAAAGTAGTAATAAGAGCACAAATAAGTACATGAGCATAGGTAGGGATAGATACCTGGATGCATGAAACACAATTATCTTCTCAATAGCTCTAAATCAGCCTTGCTAGACTAACCAGAATTGGTCAGAATAAAAATTGAAAACATGGAGCACTTCCTTTGATAATCCTAGAGAGAAAAAAATACACTCACTATAATTCTAGAGTAGTAAAGGATTGTATTTAGTAACATATCTAGTCATTCACTTAATAGTTTTTGGTTAGTTTTTTAACAAAAATTTAGAGTCCCCTGTGC
Organism: Dipodomys ordii; assembly: GCF_000151885.1. NCBI lineage: Eukaryota > Metazoa > Chordata > Mammalia > Rodentia > Heteromyidae > Dipodomys > Dipodomys ordii. The sequence continues at coordinate 4,276,613 of NW_012267261.1, forward strand.
TTTTTTCCCTACTAATCCAGCATAGCAGCATGACACATGGTGAATATCGGTTCATATAGCTATGTGTTTGGGAAAATCAAAAACTGAAGGCAAAGGAGACTGGCAGATGCATTTTAGTGCTTAGGTATTTAGAGAGAGATAAACTCTTACTATAAGGTTGTTTCTTTAATCTGCAGCACTGCAGATGGCATTAGGTGTTCAAAGTTTAGTTCTAGCTAATTGGAATCTCACAAGGTCATCAGCCCATCCTGATAATGTACAAATACTGTAATCAGCTAGAGAAGAGACATCTTAATAAGTAGATAAAATGGTCCAGGAGACCATTCAGGAATTGGCTGGGTATGCTAAGAATGAAGCGGTGGAGAATGTTTGTCTTCGTTATGGCTGCTCTAGTTCCTCTAAAAAGATCAAAGACAAGGAAATGTCTGGAGCTGGCCTTTAGATGAAAATTAATGAGAAGCATTTATCACTTACAGGACAAAAAAAAAGTTGGCTTCAAGAAAAATGGAATTCATTACACTACCATAAATAAACAAAAACCTTCTAAATATGATTTACACTCAAGATTAAGAATTTGGGGATAAGACTCTGACAGATCTTTTCTCTATAAAGACCATTTTGAATATAGTAAATATTCTATAAAATGTGTCAATTTAACTATGACTTTAAAATTGTCAATGTCCAGGGTGAGAAAGAATAATCTCATTTCACTTTAAAAAAAATCTTACGCATGTTTTTATAATAGTGGTATCACCTCTGGTCTTTTATAGCATCATTTAAGTAATGACTATTTTTTTAAAAAAGAAGCAAATGTCTGATAAATGCGATGGAAAACAGAAGGTCCTACTCTAGAAAATAGTTTCTCTTAACCTTTTTGTATATTAGCACAGATATAGAACTCCTGGTTACTGGTGATACTATCAGATTAAACCCTGATGCAAACCCATACTACTCTGGGAAAATGAAAATCCATCCTTTCGTGAACAGAAAGATGTAGTTTCAGGTATTGTCTAAAAAGAAGCCCTAGTCTAGGAAGGAGCAGTTCTTAGGAAGAAGGTTTGTCATGCCCTCTTGTACCTGGATTCTGAAAGACCTGTTCATGCTTAAAGTTGTTTTCAATATTGACGGAAGAAATCCTCTACCAAACAAGATCAGGCCAGAAGTTATGCTGGAAAACAATTTTCTTGGGGACTGCTGAGATACTGGTCTGAAACTATGGGCTCCAGTGCATGAGACATATCAAGTTACCTAGGTGTTGGTTGCAAAATACTCTGTGTTGCAAGTTCCTTGGGTGCTCAATGGCCTTTAGTATAGTCTTATGTTGCATTCTGGCCCAGTCTCTCTTATGCTAACTATAATTAATGGAAAATATGTAGGCCAGAGGCTGTCTAATCTATGGTATCATGCAAACACCAGACATAATGAGTAGGAGCCTTCTAGGTATAGATCATTGTCACTACAAGATATTCTGTAATTACAAACCATAATGAGTTAACAGTTCAATTTTGGTCAAAGACTCATAGATTTTCCTTCAAAATTTTTATATGATTTCAGGCAAATCTTCTGTCACCACTTCAAAAGAAAACCCATACATTTGTGCAATTACTATCTGTCAATTTATATATGTTATAAAACACATACAAACTAATTAGTATTATTGAGGATACAGAGACATTTGAACCCTAGGACACAGTTGTTCAATTTACTCAACTTATTCAAGAGAACATCTACTGTAGAGAAGAAGAGGATAGTTCTTCGAAAATTAAAAAAATATATTTTCTTCTAAAATTATTGAGAGCAGAATCTTGAGGAGATATTCATACACTAATGTTTATCACAACCAGAAAACAAGACAATGGTTGCCAGGGACTGGGAATGGAGATAGTAGAAAGATGGTGTTTAATTGATATATAATTTCATTGTTATAAGATTTAAAGAGCAGATATACAACTCAAATGGTAGAGAAAAAAGTGAAGAAGAGCAGCCAGACCCTGAATTCAAACCAAGTCTGGTACCACACACACACACATTAAACCACAAGTTTTGGCCACTCACCATCTACATCAGTGATAATCCTGAAAATAGTTATGATGGCTATACAATAATGCCTATATACTTAATGCCACTAAAGTATATAATTAAAATTGCCTAATATGGTAAGGTATATGTTATTTAACTGTAGCAGGGCAGGGGGAGGGGAGAACACAGAGGGGGAAAATGGCCCTACATTCAAAGTTAAAGGTATTAGAGGGAAAGAAAGATGATCTAGGTGGTGAAAATGAAAGTGAGATTTACAAGGCCCTTGGAAATACCACACATTACTGATTTGGGCTCCACCCCAGCAATTTGGCCTAATCCCCACAGGAACTCCAAAAGGCCAACATTGTTATCCACATGTTCCACTGAGAAAACTGAAGGTCAGAAAGGTTAATTGTCTGAAATACCTGTCAGGTTCAGATTTCAAATCTAGTTTAGCTTACTTCAAATACAAACCAATCTTTATGATCTTCTTTTAAAAGGAGAAAGCCAAAAAAAAAAAATGGAGTCATAAGTGGCCACTTACATTACTTAAGTGTTAATAAACAAAAGAAAAACAGGTTAAACCAGGCCAGACATCGGGGCTAATGCCTCTAATCCTAGATACTCAGGAGGTGGAGACCTGAGGATCATGGTTTTAGTCCAGCTAGTGCAGTGAGTCCTCTGACACTTTTTTCCAATTAACCACCAAAAAATTAGAAGTGGAGCTTTGGCTCAAGTGATACAAAGCCAGCCTTGAGTGAAAAAGTTAAGAGACAGTATCTAGGCTCTGAGTCCAGTGGTACAAACACGCGCACACACGCACACATGCACACGCGCACACACACAAACACACATGCACATGCAAGGTAAACCACAAAATCTATGTCACAGGCATTCTTGCTATTTGGTCTTCAGAGAACCTGACCCTATTTGAAGTACTATGTTAATAAATACAGCCATGGCAAGAGAAAGAGAATGATGTCTACTTTCTAGGTCTCTATGAAATGAATAAGTTGTATGGCCAGAGGCAAACTTGGATTTTGTGAAGAAGTTGCAGGTAAGGAAGAGGAGGCTAGTCCTAGAATAGACTGCTGCCCAAAATTGGGGTGGCTGTGAGTCACCCATCATCAGAGACCTTCAAGGCAATGTCTGGAGCACTGCCATAGCAGCAGGCTTCCAAAAGCTGAGATGGTTATTCTACAGAAGGATTACACTTAGCATCGCTGGAGTACAGCATGAATCAAAATTACCATGGGCCTCATTTAAAGCATTTGTGGGAAAGTATACCTTATTTTTAAAGAATGTAAAAAATAAGAAAAAGTAAGGGGGAAAGAAACGCCAGAGCTATTGCTGGATACAAATGACAGGAGAATAGTAGAATTTGAGGAAATAGTTACAAGAAACACATGCAGCATAACCTTGTGAATAAAGCATGTGGATGTATAAAGATGTATAAGATGTGTAAAGTTGAAAGGTAAAGATAGCATTCCTCTGAGTTGTGCTCTGGGAGCACAAGAAAAGTATGCATGTTCATATTGATATATAGGTAAGTATTCCCCCCGGCAAGGCAGCAAAAGAGCCTCGTGGCATTAGTCAAAAGCCACGGTGGATTCTGTAGACATTTTGGATCGTCTCAAAGTAACCAAAAAATGTGGATGAGCTTGAAGATGAATGAGAAGCAGAAAAAGATGGACAGGAGAGGCCAGAGTAGTTTTAGGAACTCTGTGATGGTGTTTTGCTCCTTGAGCTTTCCATAGGCTCTAGTTAGACAGCATGACACTCAAATAGTTTAGTCTGAATTTGTGGTAGTTTGCCTACAATCTACCATTTCTATTACAGGTAATCAGAGAAATCTAGATAGCCATTGTACTATAGAAAGAAGTTTTGTATATGCACGGCTTTTAACATAATAGCTTTGATTTCATCTTTTTTTTTTTAAAAAGGAACATTACAGGTAAGGGGAAAACTTATAACCAACTTGAGGACTTTACAAATTTAGAAAAAAATCATGCAAAATGATTTCTCTACTAATTATCACAAAAGACAACAAGGAAACATTGGATGTCATATTAATAAAGTGAGGGGTTTTGATAATTTGGGGCTTGATTATTTTTAACCTAATATAAACCATATTGTCTTCAAAATGGGAGAAAGCATGTGTCCTCTATTAAGTAAGAAAGTTATATGACTTTAGAAAGTCATTTAGCAGCCATGTATCAGCTTACTCATCCATAAAATGAGAATTGTTTAAAAAAATGGATAGTCTTTCTATTTTAAGTCCCTTAATGGAAGTTTTTAGATAGGTCTTGGAACTGGAAGGGGCATCCAGATTAAGAGTTTAAACAACAAGAAAATGTACACATACTATAAAGTACCATAGTATTTTCAGTGAGACTGTTCACTTGAAAAAGGAGCATTAGCTGTAGCAAAGACTGTCAGGAAAACAGATGACTCTAATCTCACTGATACTCTATGAAGCTGTTAAATCCTCCCAAGTTTAAATCACACCGCATCCCTCTATTACTGGTAGTAGTGATGGAGGATGGATAAGCAATAAGTTTTGCTATGTTAATTAATGGAGATGGTACAAAACACAATCATTTCTTTTGTATTTTAATTTGCTTTTTTCCTATGTACATGAGGAATTGTAGATAATAGTTGATGAACAGTTTTATAATACTTAGATCAAAGAAAAATAATTTTCCTCTGTGTGTGTGTGTGTGTGTGGAGAGAGAGAGAGAGAGAAAGAAAGAGAGAGTCAACTGAAGGAGAATAGTGCAATGCTCTTATTCCTAGAATAAGAGCATTTTCATTCTGATGTTCCTTAATATGGAATCATGGGTGCATTTTTCCTGCTCTCTGGAACCCTCTTCTTCCCACTCCAAATAAGATTAATCTGATGATGGCTAAATTTTCTTCCCACTCCAAGAGCCCATGACTCTACCTATAATGGCTCATCTACCAAACTAGCATGGATCCCATTTCATATCCCCAAATAACTTTAGGGCAGTCAACTAAAGTGAAAAGAGAAATTTATCATGTCCTCAGTCCCCAGAACTAAACCAGACTTGTTAGCCTTTACCATAAAGAACTTCTCTATAACTCTGATAAAGGGATACACAGCAAAGAAAATATTTTTCAAGTGCTTATTACTTTTTAGGAACTGGTCTAAACACATAGCAAATTATTTAATTCTCATAATAATTCTGCAGAGTGGGCATTATTAATGAGTATACAGGAGCAAAAAAAGTAGTTGGCTAAGGTAAACAGCTAATAAAAAGGAATGAACTAGATTTGAACCAACAGCTAACAGGTCAATCCCTCCATGCTATGTACTTAATAGTGACAGCTGTTACAGCATTTTTCATCTTACATGAAAAGATATATCTCGGTAAAGTGGGAAAACCTGATATCAAAAAAATGATCTCAAGTAAAACTGCAAGCAAGAGATCACACTTTCTCCCCTCTAAATACCTGACAATCTTGAATAAGCCTCAGTACTAATACCACATGGGGTTGTAGTCCTTACTGAGCACTGTAATAGCACAGCATCTTACTTCAGCTTCCTTGAAAATTGTGGGCAAGACTTACCCGGCTTCTGATTGGAATCAGACTCCAATGTATGCCTCACCAATTTTCTTCTTTGTCAGGGAGTTCCCTATTGTGCAATGAGTACAATTAAAGTGCATAAGGCTTTGCTAACCAAGTCTCCTAAAACCAGCAAAATGCATGTGATATTTTTAAAAATTATACTGGTAATATCCATAAAGTGCCAACCTGTGTTTTTTTTTTTTCAGTAGATCTAATCCCAGGGAGTTACTATATAAAGATGTACCTGAAGAAAAACCTAACACAACATTAAGTCACTGAATTCTGGTGTTTTACATTTCAACGTGTAACTACTGCCTGCTTACCAGGAGAGCCAAGGTACATAATTTAACTTTTTGATCTCTAGGACCATATCGAGAATGAATAGTAGATTGTCTATAGAATCACAAAAAACAAGAGCTGGGATGGAACAAACGTTAAGCATTATCCAGGCCAATGCCCTCATTTTAAAGATTATCAAATTGCAGACTGGGAAACACATATGGCATATGGTAGGTAGCATAGTTCTTGGTGGCTTAAATAGAAATATAGTTCAGGCTTCCTGACTCGAAGGCGAAAGATTTATCACAAAGAGGTTTAATTTTTCAATCAAAAACAGCATTTTAGGCTTCTTAACCTGTAAGCCTAGCAATTTGGAAGGCAGAGAAACAGAGATTGAGGAACACAGTTCAAGGCCAGACCTAGCAAAAAAATAAGTTTGTGAGTTTCCACCCAACCAATGGCTGGGTACAATGTTGCACATCTCTTATCCCAGGTAGAGGGAAAGCCCATATTTGTGGCCCATGCTTGTCATCCAGAGGAATGTGGGATGTATACGCACCAGGCCAACCAGGGACATAAAATGTCACCCTACCTCAAAAACAACCAATGCAAAATGGATCTGGAAGTATAGCTAAAGTGATAGAGTGTGGATCTAGTGATACAGCACCCAATGAGCAAATTCAAGGCCCTGAGTTCATTCCCCAGTACTGCCCCAAGGAAAGAAAGAACTAGTAAAAACTAGTATGTATATCATGCCAGGGTTCTAATGAAGGTTTCCCATTCAATCCCACAACAATCCAGTAAGACACTTAGGGATGAAATATTGCATACTTAATTTACAGATGCAAACCCGGAGCTTGGATGGCTCAGGAAGAGATCTGAAGCCAAGTATTTGGACACTGGCTCTGATCTTTCATAGATGAACATTTTACTATTCTTTAGATCTTTTCCTCACTCTCATCCATTTAAAATTAGCTATTCTGGGTAAAATTAAGTGACATAAAATGTTCACCATGGATGAAGAATGCTTTCCCCCCCCCAAAACATTTTCAATTATCACGAAGGATTTTTTAATAGTCATGTCTGTGGTTGATTATATAGGAAGAAAGAGCCATGATTCTCTGTAACTAAGAAATTTCACCAAGATACAGAATTCTCATGAGAATTTTTATTCAACAGCAATGATGCTGTGTGTATAATATCTGCTAGAGCTTGCTGAGAAGAGATGGGCATTGAAAGGTAGAGTCCTCACCTGGCCTCAGGATCTTTACCACCAGTTAATTTCAGTACAGACACTGCCTTTAAAATATGTATTAGTAGCAGCAGCATCTGATCATCACATAAATAATCTCCTTAATTAGTTCACCCCTTGTACTTCCTTGGCTTCAAAAATTCAATTAAACACAAAACTTCCACCTCATTGCAGGAGTATTCATTAGCTGGCAAGTTATCCTTAGAAACACTATAGCCTAAAGAAAACAGTGATAAACTCATTCTGCTTTTGTCTTAAAAATATGTAATTTTGAATCAAATGCCAGGGAAGAGTGTCTATAAATGTCCAAACTTGTTCTTGACAACAACTTCCTTCCTTTATTTATTTCTTGTTAATTTATTTATTGCCAACTAAGCTTATTGCCAATAAAACTTGGCAATCGGCCATATTTCTTTCATTCCTTTGCAAGCCACCTTTTGTTAGCATGCAGAATTTTATACATTCACATGTACACATATTTGTATAGTATATTTATATGGTATATAAATATAGTATATTTATATAGTATATAAATATACTATATTTATATGGTATATTTATTTATATGTGTGTTATATATACATATTCATTACACACAAGTACCATATTTATGGATGTATACCAAAGAATTTATTTTCTCCTTCTTTTACATAAATCTCTCAATCTCTGGGCACTTAACTATTTGAGGACTTGCTTAGCATGTGGCAGACATAAAAATAAAAAAAACACATTACCTAGCATTGGTGGCTGACACCTGTAATCATAGCTACTCAGGAGGCTGAGATTTGAGGATCACAATTTGAAATCAGCCAGGACAGGAAAATCCATAAGACTCTTATCTTCAATTAACCACCAAAGAGCCAAATGAGAGCTGTAACTCAAGTGGCAGAAAGTCATCCTTGCGGGGAAAAAGCTGCAGGATAGCATCTAAGCCCTGAGTTCAAGCCTTATTACTGTCTAGTGTATGTTCATAGACCTGACCTTTTACTTTTTTCTTTCCTTCTTTCTCTTTTTGTTTAAACAACAGTCAGAATGAGACACATGTTACTAAGAAAGGATGGTCAGAAAAAAATATGTTTCTTCTCTCAGTTGACAAGTTCTCACCATGGTTCAACAGGAAATGACATGAGAACCTCCCACTCAAGAATAAGTGAGATGTGCCCACCTAGAAGAAACAAGACCATGGAAAACCTTCTAAACAGGAAAGAGGAAATACATAGAGGTGTCACATATCTAGTTTCTGTTGTCTGTGAAGGCCTCATGATCATAGTTGTTCATTATTTTAGCTCCATGAAAAGTGAAACGACATTGATCAAACACAAGGACTCACAGACACATAGAATGAAAAGCATTAGACAGGGCTTTTGTCCTACTTTTACCAGTTACCTTGCCCTATGATGCTGAGCCTTTCCCTCTCTGCATAAGGGCCTGGCACTCCCATCTATCTGCAAAAGGAAAGAGAGGGTGGTAACCCCATGGCCTGGCTGTCAGTGACTCCACCTGGTCTCAGGGATGGGAATCCTCAGCATTTGGCCCAGCAGAAATGTGGGGAATATCTCATGAGATGATGAATCCCATGGTGTCATCATTGGCTAATCTAAAAAGGAACGCATCATAATGTTAAAAAAAAATAAAACAAAATGAAGCATGGACACCTATCAGCATACTTCGTTATATTGAATGCTTATTTTTGAACATTTTTATTAGTTTTCAGATTTGAACATCTGTGCAGTTCTGAAACAGATGTTACATGTTACCCTAGAAAGCACCCCACTTCAGAAGAGGGCAATGCAGTATGTATAGTAATATTCTTTGTTCACTTCCTAAATGATCTGAGAATTGTAGGAGATAAAATTGTAGTACAGAAAAAAAATATGATGATGCCCCAGTAACTATATTAAGAGCTAGAGAAACAGTACACACATTTACTTTTATCCTTAGCTGTGTTTGGAAGACAGACACTTATGCAAGAAGTAACAAGATTCAAAAGAACCAAATGTCTCAAGAGTACAAGCGTTTGACTTGTAATCAGAATCCTCATTTTGAATCTTAATTCTTTACCTGAATAGCTGTAGAACTCCAAGTTAGTTTTTCATTGATCTCATTATCCCTTGGTTTTAATCAAAATGGTGACAAAATTACTTCTATGACTGATGCACAAATGATAAAGTACATTTAAAGTACTTAGAATCGTTCAAGACACATAGTATGTATGCATGCACTGAATAAACAAGAGCTCTTTTATTATGACATGGTCCCCTGAATTTTTCAAATGGTATTTGTAGAGAGTTACAGAAGAGGTGAAGTGCCAGGTGCTGGTGGCTCACGAGGCTGAGATCTGAGGATCACGGTTCAAAGCCAGTCCGGACAGGAAAATCCTTGAGACTCTTAACTCCAATTAATCACTAGAAAACCGGAAGTTCCACTGTGGCTCAAGCAGTAGAGCACTTGCCTTGAGCTAAAGAGTGCAGACAGCATCTAAGCCCAGAGTTCAAGCCCCAAGACCAACAAAAACAAAAACAAACAGAAGAGGTAAAGTAAGTGTAACACTTACAAAATGTATGCAGCTCTGCTGATATAGTCTAGGTTCTTACTAAATGTAACACAGAACTTGCAAGTCAGCATTGGTATTTCAATCTGTAATTTGTCACTATACACAAAAAAATGTACAAAGAAAACACATAATATAGGATACGTCCACCATGTAGGAAATAAACATGAACAGTGGCATAACGTTCAGTTAGTGGGTAAGCAAAGGTCTAAGAGAGAAATCCAAGAGACTATATTGAGCGGCCCTTCAAGTGCTCTATTAATGTATCCTTGTAACTAAAACTCAGCAGCAGGGGGCAGAACCCTTCTATGTTATTTCCCAGAGAAAGAGAGACAGCCCACTTAAAGGCAGCCACCTGCAGGGCAGAGACAATGGACTTCCAGTCTCTTCTCAAGCCTGCTGGCATCTGAAGAAGCACTCCTCTTGATTCCATGTTTGCTGGAATGCAAACAATGTACTCAGGTAACTAGCACAGAGAAAAATCTCAGAACCTCCGTTGGACTTTTCCAGCCCAAAGCAAAAAGGTGTTGATACCGTAGAAAGTTGGGTTTGATGGGAAGAGCCTTCTGTATTCAGAACCCACTCCCTCTTTCCCTGTTACAGTTCTCTGGTGAGCTCCAAGCAGACTCTCTGCCTCCTCTGGATGTCTAAGGCTCATTCTGGCTTTGTCATTGCAAACAGAGCTTCCTGCCTTACATTAAATTGTATTGCATCTTGGAGATAGTTCCTCTCGTCTAAACCAGTATTTCCTAGAAGGCAAGGACTCTAAGTTCCTAACTCTAGAAGCTTTGTGATCATGTAATGCATGTTGAGAGCAAGCAGCAGGAGAAAAGAGAGAGAAGGGAGCCAGAAGTTCACATTATAGAAATCTGAGGAATAATGAATATAACTTTCAATTCATTTCTCTTTCTGAGGTCCTATACTGTAGAGCATCTTCCCTCCTTCCATTGAAATATAGTCTATCCTTTAAGTTCCTTCACAAGCCTCTCTTCAAGAAAGTGTTCATGAACTTCAAGGTTTAAAATGATGTATCTGTGAGCACCATTATTACAGACAAGAGTTTGGTGTCTTAGGTTTCCTGGAGAACTGGTGAGTCTGGTACCAGGTGTTCTCTTCACTTGGAAATTCGAGCTTCACTTCATTATTGGTCTATGAAAATCCTCCTCACAGGCCTCATATTAGATTTTAGGGAATGGAGAGAATAAACATCAGTCCTGCCTAAAAAGAATTCAGATATAGTTGGAAAAAGACAGTGTATCCCACAGTCTAAATTAAGATACATATAACTGGCCCAGGTTGCTAGGAGAACTCGTAAAATGACTGGAGGGAATCAAAGGAGAAAATAACATTCGACTTGATCCAATACAACAGAGTTTGTTGCAGGCAGAAGGATGATCTTGTGCAGGTTCAAGACATCTTCAAAGTATGGGAAGTATTGAAGGGAGTGACTTCAGATTCTTTATCTGATGTTAAGAGCTAGTCCCTACTTATAGTCCCTACTTATTTTTTTTTCTGCAACTCTGCAAACCATTTAAGTACTGACTAAAATTCTTTAAACAATGGCTGAAATTCTTTTTCTGTCATGTATCACTGTTTCAAAAATCTGACCTCACTTTCCTATTATTTAGATGTTCATTACCACTCTCTAGTTAGTTCACAATGTACTAAGATACTTCATGGTGATAAGCAAGTTAGCTGGAAGGTATTTGGTTTTTTCTTGAGCCCTGTTTTATGTAAGATAATGTGTTTATCTCCGAAATAAAAGGAGAGAAACAAGAAATCATTTTACAATTTTTTTCTAATAGAAAGTGTTCTTGAACAGTCTTAAAAGACCTTATCAAGGAAAGACAAGATTTTCTCAATATAGAATTAAAAAAACAACAGCAACGACATAAAAAAGCCTGCTTCTAAGCCTGGTACCTCTGACTCTCATCTGGAATCTGAGCTACTCCGGAGGCTGAGCTCTGAGGATGGTCATTCAAAGCCAGCCAGGGAGTAAAGTCCATGAGGCTCTTATCTCTAATCAGTCACCAAATGCTAGTCTTCAGCACAAAATCTCAAGGATAGCATCCAGGCCCTGAGTTTAAGGAGCAACACACACACACACACACACACACACACATATACATATTTGTGGCCAGAATTCCTAAACACTAGTTTTTGTTCCCAAACCATTGGGCTTCTGATCAATGTCAGCTACTCTTGAGCTCCACAGGACCCTCTCTTCTTTCTAGAGAAACTTGAGGTTTTACCTCATCCCTGAGTCACACAGGAGTCAAAGCATTTAAATTCTTCCAAGCATCAGATACTATTTTGAAGAAATCTTGTAAGCCAAAGCAATGAAGGAGCAAATGGTGACAGGAGTTTTGCTGAGAACTCTAACACAAAAGGGATCTGGGCTAAGAAATCAACTCAGATTGCTCGAACAAAAGCACAAACTGCCTTCACAACCCACAAGGAATCTTCGAGATAGGCTCCTTCCCTTTATGGGAGCAAGGGTTCGAGCAGAGAAACTTCAGCCTCACCTGAAAGAAACATAGGTGAAGCCCTTCGCTTTAAAGTCTGCATCCGGTTGATTTTCTTGGGAGCCAAAACAGAAAGGAGCTGATTAGAGGTTAGCTAAAGGGAAAGGACAAAATAGCTTGAGCGATGGGAAAGCTGTATTAAAAAGAAAAATGTTGAAATACAGTTTTGAAAGTATATACTACACATACCCTATTGCCCGTATTACAAAAAAAAAAAAAATGAATGAAAACCAAGAGCTCTGTTTATCTTATCACCCTACTCCTTTCATCAAAAATAACAAGGAAATATGAAAATTCAGTTCAAAATTTAAAACCTGCAATGACTGAAGAGAAGGAACATCATATCAGCCATGCTCTGATGGCTCACACAAACCCCAGGAATGATGGATGCCCTTCAGATGAGTAACATGCTTGAACTCAGATTACAGCAGCTACCCAGCCTTCTCAGCCTCTTGAGCCTTCCCTCCCCCATCTATTCTACCCAGGGATTCCTGCAAAAGGCACTGATTCATCATTCTTAGATTAGGTATTTTCAAGGGCAATGAAGGAACCTCAGCACACCATTCCTTCTGGTGAGAAGACAGAATGACAGATGCTTGGGACTAGAGGATTCTTAGAGGCACTTAAGAGTAATCTTGTTTTGTATCCTCCTCTTCTGGATGGAATTGATGCCAAGAAAGTGATCTTCCTGACGCTTTCACACTCCAAACAAATGTTATACAGCCTGAAGTTTATGTCATTGCAAAATTATAAATGTAAAGTTATTGACCAAATTACTTGTTACTAAGCATAAACAAATAAAATAGGTCCAATTACAAAATCTTTAAAAATTAACAGTGCCACAAGCATCACAAAATTCAAGCACAGCTTTAATGTATTTACCTTGTAATGTTTGCTTCAAGACATTTTGCTTATTTCTCCAAATAACAATGATATTGCAGACTTTTGTATAGAGGAAATAGATAATTCCATGTTGTCTCTAACTTGATTAGTTGACTTGTTTTTAATTATGAAAAGTTAAGGAATGTTAAGTTCAGCTTTATTGTATTGCTAATGTGATATAAGTAGGATTTTGTGGAAATTTTGATTGAAAACAAACTTCATTGCATGTGAACTGTCAACACTGGAAATACTTCCTAGAGATGAATTTCTGTGCTTCTGTCCTCCATGTGGGTATGGTATAGTACAATACAATCTCTGGCCCCGTGCTCTGTGTTATGGCCCCCTTCCCAGTCAGCCACATGCAATTTGACTATTGCTGTCCATTTCTACATTGGGGGACTCACAGTGAATTACTAGGGAGTGATTGTAAACATAAATGATAATCCTAACAAACCCAAATCCAAGCAATTCCCAAATGAACCCTTTCCTACCTAATCCACCAAATAGCAGCAGTGACCCCTCTCCCATCCAAAAGCAAAACATAAAGCAATATTATCCACTTATAGTCAAAATAGCCACAGATGTACAAAAAGTCACATGAGCCATGAGCATGAGATGATACATTGCTTAGGCCCCTCCCAGGACTTTGGGGGGGGGGGGGCTACTGCAAGTGACCACTCCACAAAACCTCTGCCTGATTAGCTTCTGTCCAAGGGAGATAAAGGGCAGCAAAAAAACAAAACAATAACAAAACTCAGCAGGGTGCTAACTCACATTGTAGCCTGTAATCCTAGCTACTCAGGGAGGCTGAGATCTGAGGCTCACATTTCAAAGCCAGCCCCCACAGAAAAGTCAGTGAGATTCTCATCTCTACTTAACCAACAGAAAACCAGAAGTGGCTGAGGTGGTGGTTCTAAGTAGTAGAGCACTAGCCTTGAGCAAAAAAGAGCTCAGGAACAGTGCCTACACAGGGAGTTCAAACCCCACCACCAACAAAACAAACAAGCAAGCAAACAAATCCATACAGTAAGATAGTGATGCAAGCTAACTTTGAATAAGGAAGTCATAGCACAAAGAGGTTTATAACTTCCTGGTTTTATAAGATGAAAAGGACACAGTGGAATGGGATCCAGAAAGCTTGAACCCAGTCTTCATACTTTTTCCCAGTATGTTCCACATACTGTGCGTACATGTATACATGCTTTGTTCATGTCTGTGTATTTGACAGATAAAAAAGGAAAATAAGTCTTCTATGATTCAATCCTCATGTGTAGTTGGTTAATTTTGAGCTATTTGTTAGGACTTAGAGTTAGAACTTAGAGGAATAGAGAGTCAGTTGTGGAACTGATTTTTAGGGACAATCAGGAACAGTCATTACCACTCAACGCTCACTTCAAAGAATTCATGCCAGATCACTCTGTACTGTTTGAACTCATAGAGATCGTGAACAGAAAGATAAACTAATTTGTTGGTTCCTCCCTCCAATTAGTGGGAATGACCATACTTTTACGCAAATTTTAAAAATTTTTTCACATTTAGGAACACACTGTTTAGTAATGATGCCTTCACCAAGTGAAAGTTCAAAGATCACTGAAGAAGAAATTAGGAGACACAGCTCAGGTTCTAACCTTACTGTACAGCACCCGCATGCTCCCTTTTAGCCTCAGTTTCCTCTGTGAGAGAGCAATTGTATGGCTGCCCCAATGTTCTACCATCCCTAAAGCAATATTTGTATTTCTCTTGAAACCACAAACCAAAAGATAAAACATTCATGGATGTGAAGATGGAGAAATATGCTAGAATTATCATAGATCTCTTTTTCATTTAGAGATCAACACTTGTTCCTTTAAAAAAAACTGACTTGATTTCTTTGAATGTGAAATGAGTTGTGAATTTTCAATTATCATTAAAGGAAATACAGTGAGAAGTTGAATTCTGAAACTGAAAGCCATTTATAAGAGATGGGAGATTTTAGCAAAGGTCTCTATAAAAGCTCTGGCTCTTTGTTAGTTCTCTCACAGAAATAATTCCCAGGCTCAGTGATGTCCAGGAAGGTGCTGACCCATTTTGGCCAGGTGGTATAACAGATGAAATATGATGAAGTACTGAAAACACAACTTCTAGACCGAGAATACCAATGCTCCACTGTAAGACCTTGGAATGACCTTGAAATTTACTTCCCTCATCTGTGGTAAAAAGGACACATACATGGTTACTCCCTTAGGTCCTTCTATCTCAGAAAGCTGTGCTTTCTAAAAAGCCAGTTACTCTGAAGAGTAGAATAAGCTCTCCTTTCTGCTGATATGATATACCAAGCTTTAACCAACATAAGCCTTGTTTCTCCTTATTCTTCTTCTGGCGAGACAATCTGCTGCGGTAGTGTTTCCTATGCAAAGTAATTTCCAATGTGTTACCATGCTAACCCTTCTAAATCACATTTTCTGAAACACAAATGATAAATAACATTTGTTTCACCAGATTTTGCCATCCTCTGGCATTTCAAAAGAATATTTATTTTAAAGAATATTTTTAAAACAACAAAAATCTTAGGAAAACACCACATCATAATAAATGCATCTACTTCTTTCAGTTAGGCCAAATAAGCTTCCAAGTTTATATATATATATACATTTACAGAGTATGTGTTTCACTCCAAGCCTTGAGCTGAGGTTTGAAATTCTAAAGGGAGGGAAAGAAAGTGAAGCCACATGGTATGATCATAATCTCCATCAGCAGGCTCACTCCCATTCAAGATGGCGACCCCGCTTAAATGGAACTCTCCTGAGCATCCAAAACTTCAGTGTTTTGTTGTCGTGAGGTAGCAGAGAGAAATGCTCTCTTTTAGGCCAAGCTGTATTCCTCTGCGATACAGAGAGGAACACAACTGCTGTAAAACCAGTAGTTCTCAAGCACATGTCAAAATCAATGCAGGTTGCCGTGACTCTATTTCAAATTTCTGATGCAGCAGGCCTGGGTGGAGGTTGGATTTTCCCTGGTGGCAAGTTCCCCAGCAGTATACCAGAGGACACAAGATACTGATTGGGACCCTCCCTCCGAAAAGCTGTATTGGAAAGGAGCCATCATGAATTGAGCTAATGAGTCTGGAAGGAGGCTCTGGCTTTGATAATTTTCAAAAGCTGCCAGGTGTCACTAATGTACAGACATCTGGGAGAACCACAAGATTAGATTACATGATATTACTTTCTTGAGATGATTGCCCTTAAGAGATGCTTTTAAGATTATGTGTTTCTGAAGAGCTTGTGTGAAAAATGCTTTCTTGCCCAAGAGGGTGGATTTGTAGGTGAAGTTATACTTAAGGTGACATTACCCAAGGGCAGTAGGATGCACCTGGATGCCTGATCATATCAAAGTTTCTCTGTCCCCCAGTACTGAACTAGATGCTGTGGAATGCAAAGATGAGAACCCACATCTGGCCAGATGCTAGGGAACACAAGGTCCAATAGACTGGTTTATTCATTCAAAAAATATTCCTTGGAAGATCACTCAATGCTGGTTTTTTTTCTTTGCTTTTTTTTTTTTTTTAGTAGTTGGTGCTTTTTTTCTTTAAAAGATATAGAGGTTCTTTTTGGTTTTCTTTTTTGGTGTTGGTCCTGGGGCTTGAACTCTGGGCCTGAACTGTCACTAAGCTTCCCCTCCCCCGCCTCAGGGCTAATGTTCTACCAGAACCACAGCTCTACTTACAGAAGGGTTTGTCATTGTTTGTTTTTTGGTAGTTAATAGGAGGTAAGAGTCTCACAGACTTTGCTGCCTTGGTTGGCCTCCCCAGTAGCTAGGATTACAGGCATGAGCCACTAGAGGCTAGACGATATAGAGGTATATAATCTGAATTGCATTTATTGTAGGTAGGAAGAACAGTTACAGTAAACTAACTGTAGTTAGTAAACTAAACTAACTGAAGTTAGTTTAGGATGAATGATTCTTTGAGAAGAAAATAGAAGTTTGTGAAAAGAATGGCAAGTATTTTAAATAATTTTAACCTTAGTCTCAAGATCATTACACAGAAATACTTTAATCATTTGTTTTGTTTTACGAGACAGGTTCTAGATAGGCAAGACTGGCTTCCAATTCATGTTCTGACTTAGCCTTCCAATTGCTGGGATTACAGGTGAGTACCAACAATCCTGCTACTATCATCATTTAAACAATTTTTCTTTGTGGTACCGGAGTTTAAATGCAGGGCCTCCTTCTTACAAGGAAGATATTTGACCACTTGGGCCATTCCTCCAGCCCCTTTTTGTGTTGGTTATTTTCAAAACAGGGTCTCAAATCATGTCCTAGTCAATGTGGGCTCTAATCTTGCTATTTGCTTCCTTTTGTGACTGGGATGAGAAGCACACACCATTGGACCCATCCATTGATAAAGATGGAGTCTCAAAACTTTCTATGCCCAGGCTGGCTTTGAACCAGGAATCACTGGTCTCATCTCCTTCTCCTGAGTAATTTAGATTTTAGTCTTAAGTCACTTCTCTGGACTCTCATCATTTCCAGAAGACTCTATGAAATACAAAATGATAACAGAAGAAAAATGTGCTACTTCTATTTGAAAACACAAACCCCTCTGTACAGTATCTTTACAATAAAAATATATATTAAAAAGTAAAAAAAAAAAGAAGAAAACACAAACACAAAAACACCACCACCAAGTTGGGGAGCAGCATTGTCCTTTATTCAGAAGTTTCTGAGACACGTAGAATTAATAAGAGTTGAGTGAATTATTCACTGGTAACCTCCAGTTACCAGCTACGGATCTCTTTATTTCTTCAGCCTCTCCATAATCTGGAAACATTATTGAATAACCCCTCCTACTCAAATGCCAGCTTGCTCAGGCTATGGTTCTTCCTCCTACGCCTTGCCCGTTCTGCTGTACAGCTCCATTTCCTTCCTCTCCTTTCTTTTCTTTTGTCCCTAAGTAAACTGTGGTCTTCTCTAATAGTCACATTTCCTTAACCAATTAAAAACATTTCTAAAGGTGACGAAATCAACTCTTTCTTCAAATATCTACAGTTATCGGAAGTTGAGTCTTTGAATTTTTCCATTTTCTTCTGGATAGGTTTTCCCAGTTGGTCTATAGATACCTTGAATGGAAGATTATTATTCTACTCCTTTATCCATTAATGAGACCCTGCCACACCAAAATATTCTAAGCTGTTGTGTGAAATCAGGTCTAATTTTAATTGAATCTGATTCTCAACTTTCTTCTTGACCGCTCTGGCACTACAGTGGTGGCTCATGACTTTTCCAGATGTGAGAATCATCGAGGACTAGGAGCCTACCTTGTTTCTCTGCTTATCTGCGACATAAAGCTTGCACAATTTTCCAACTGGTTTGGAGGGAACAGTTGCTACAACGACCTAATTTTGAGCCTTCCTGGAAACTTACAGGCAATCTAAAAGAAACTTGTCTTCAGGAAAAGAGATTTGTCTCTCCTTATCAGTCAAGAAGCACAGCCAGGGACTTCTGGATTTCTTATTTCCTGATGATAGTACAATCAATCAGGTCACTCACTCATACTCTTCCTGCTCCAGCTCCAGAAGAGTTCAATCTGTGGTAGTATCTCCAGAAAAGAAACCAGGAATGCTGCTATAGTCAGACAGATTGCAGTGAGGACGGACATAATCACATTAAAGATAGAAAATTCAGCAGCTTTCTGATGTATAAAGCTCACATTTGACTGGATTGCCATAATGGTGGTCTTCAGTGTTACTGAAGAAGTTGGGCTGCATGAGCTTCAATATTGAAAAGCCCACTAGTCTCTCAACCCAGACTTTATAAATGGCCTTTGGTTTCGGAGACGCTTGAGGTGGGACTGAGCAAAGCACCTCTTCAGGCCTAAACTTTCTTCCTGGGTAGGCAGGAAGTATGAATAACCTTTTTCCTGTGTCCTGAACCACACCACCAAGTGTCTGGAGCTAGTCACAGGTACAGCAGTTGTTTGCAGTGCATTTTTGAGACTCACTCAAGGCACATTGTCACTTACCAACCTGACATATCACTTACGGGTCAGATCATCTTATTCCTGTGGGATACAAGGGGTGGTCCAATTTGGAGTTTAGGTCTAAGACTCAGAAAGGAATTTTATATCGCCTGAAGGTGTTTATTGAAACAGAAATTTCATTTATTACAATAACCCTATTAAAGGGGTCCATTGACCCAGATTTCATTCTCTCCTACCAACCTTGCCACTACATAGATTTCAGAGCTCCAACTTTTAATTCCCCCCAACATTTATTGATTGATTAATTGATTGATTATAGGTTTTGCTTGTTCTGTTACAGGACTAGCGATTGAACTCAGGGCCTCACAGTTCCTAAGCAAGCCGTCTACCACTTGCGCCTTGCCTCCAGCCTCTTTTTGCTTTTATTTTCAAGGTAGAGTCTCAGTCCAACTGGTCTAGTCTTCAAGGACCCTACTTTCCCATATCACTGAGAATGACAGGTGTGCATTGCTGTGCCCAGCCGCTTTGCTTCCTCCATAGCTGAGATAAGATGTATATGCCTCCCCATCCGACCATTGGTTGAGATGGAATCTCTTGAACTTCTTGGAGCCTTGACTGATGTGGAGACACAATCCTCCTATCTCTACCTTCTAAGACCTAACACTTGAACTACTATGCCCAGCTTCTTCCCAATGTTTCTTAAATGTTCAACACAGCAGAGTTCCTTAGCAAATGTTCAGGAAAAATGAAAAGAATTTAAAGATTACTGAGGGTAATGCTCTTCCTATAGGAGCCTTGGGAAACCACAGCTTAGTCTTTTCCTTCTGGATCAGAATATTTCCATTTATCTTGGGTCATGCACTCGAGAGCTATTTAATTTCCTATGCTGTGCTAAGCATCGTGATGTGTCTGGGATGATGGAGTCCTGATTCTTGCCATGAATTTATAGATTGATAGTCTCTTACAAAGAGAGACAGATAGAACTCCAGCAGGAAGGTAACAACTTAGTTTAATCAAGTAAGTCACAAAGGTCAAACATGAAATTGAACAAAATTAGAATAGGAAGAGGACAGTGTGACTGTGTAGAAGCACAATACAAGGAGAAGCAGTTATCAGGGATTTGCCAAAGAACTGACCATTGGGAGGAGATCAATGCACCGAGAATGGACATGGTTACATGAAACTTTTCGATGGGGGAACAGCATATAGCAAGACATGAATGGGAAAGTGTGTGAAGCAAAAGGCAGTCTGGAGACCACCGAAAAGAAATCTGTGATATATATGCCACAAGAAATCTACAGTTGGTTTTAAATAGTGTGGTGACATTAAAATATTATTTTTTTACCAAGTAAAAAGGCATTGATGAGATCTAAGGAATTATCAAGTGGAAGGAAATTTAGTAGAGAAGGGTACATTTGGTACATGATGGTCCAGGTGAAAGACGATAATAAAGAGCAATTCATTAGTGATAAATCAGATGGGATCCTGGGCAGAAGCAGCAGATGACCAAGGTCACCTCTTGGTTTCTGGACTAACAGAAGAATCTGAGTACCGCTCCTGAAACTGTCACGTTGCTTCTTCATCCCCAACTTCCCTCTTTTTTTTTATTTTAAAGAGCATCCTGTGGATTCTTTTGGAATCCTTATAAATTGAAGAGAGAGGATAAAGATATCGGGCAGCATCTCTGGGAATCTTGTGTTTTGCAGATGGTAAGAGGTTTTACAACATCTGCCACATTTGAAAAGCTAGCTCTATTTACACTTCGATTGCATATTAATCACTCAACAAACCGAAAAGTAAAAACAAAGGATGTCTTATTCATCAGCTCTATGACTCCACGCATCAGTCAGTTCCTAGGAGAGCCTCTTCTAGGAGGCTAAGAACACCATAACATTTGACATTCTAATTTCTTCCTGATGCTTTGGGTTTGGCTTAATGTGGGAGGTATCTTTCTTGCTATTAAGCTCACTAATAGTACAAACTACATCTTCTATTTCAAAGGTCTTGAAGAAAATGCCAGAGGGTATAAAGCACCTCCATCCAGATATAATAAATAATAAATATGTGTTGCTGGATCTTGAGCATGATTTCAGTCTTTTCTTAAAGATACCAGTTTTATGGCATAGTAAAGAAGCCTATATCTGAGGACTTAATTGTAAGACTACAATTGGCATTTAATTATGTAAAGTGGACAAATTATTGTACTTCCCTATGCTTCCATTGCATCAATTATAAATCTCAGAGATTTCACTAACTGTAATGCTAGGTGGTGTGTGTGTGTGTGTGTGTGTGTGTGTGTGTGCTGGTCCTGGGTCTTGCACCCAGGGCCTGGGCTCAGTCCACCAGTCTACCACTTGAACCACAGCTCCACTTCCAGCTTTTTTTTGGACTAGTTTATTGGAAAGTCTCACAGACTTTCCTGCCAGGGTTGACCTGAACCACAATCCTCAGATCTCAACTTCCTGAGTAACTAAGATTATAGGCATGAGCAACCAGTACCTAGTTGAAATGCCAGGTTTTAAAGTCTAAGTGTTTATCAGAGGATACAGAACATCTTTCCTTGTCGTTCTTGAGTCAGTAGTGAGTAATTTGGGGTATGAATGAATGAATATCTTAGTGACAAGCGAGGATGATGTGAAAAGGTTAGCTCTGATTTAGCCAGTCACTCTCTGATCCTGTGCCAGTATCTCAATTGGTGCCCAGGTAACTCCTCTCCCAGTGAGGCTCCACGTGTGTTTTCTGATACCATATTGTCCCTGCCTGAAAGCTAAGGAGACACACAGAAAAGCTCTTACTCATTTATATCCCTTTGAAAATGAAGACAAGGAACATGACTAAAAGCATTATTTCTTTCTGGTTTGAAAAGAGGACCTTAGATTCATCCCTACAATTCTGCATTATTTCCCTCACCTTGCTCAAGAAATAATAGGGGAAATTCCCTTTTAAGGGACACAATGGTTTTAACAAGTGTGTCCCTAGCCATTGTAAAGACAGAACATTGTAAAGCAGGGATGGTCAGGGACAGACAAATACCTATCTCCTCACAAAGACATCTGATTCCCAGGGGAACACCTTCCACTCATCTACCACACCAAAAGTACATAACTGCGCCGGAATTCAATTTTATAGATTAGATGAACTCAATACAACTTAAGTTTCCCTGAGAAAGACAACAACAAAGAGAAAGACAACAACAAAAACAAAGTTGCTAACTAGCTTTAAATCTACTAAATGTATTTATATACATTCTAGAAGCCTAATTTTGGTGCACATTCTACCATATAGGTCAAAATTAGAGAAATATTGAACAATGAATTCATTGGTCTTACTCAGTCAACAAATTATATCGAGAGAGGATCTATGCTTCTCAATGAACTTTTGAGAGGTGATTTAAGGACATCTATATTGTCTCTGTATTCAGGAACAGGACAAGCCACGCAAACACTTGTCTCTTCTTATACTGAACTCTGTGTCTCTGCATTCATTTGATTGACATTTATCTAGCAGTGACTACACTGTATTAGGCGCTGATTCAATGGTGAAAATAGGTAAACATGGTCCCTGGAAAAACAGCTTCCACCTTAGCAATGTGCTTGGCACTACATGGATACAGAGTAATTATTTATTGAATAAGTGCTTAAAGCAATTAATGGACATCTGATACATTTTGTTTCTATGCCAGTAATAGGGCTTTATCAGGGGCTTGTGCTCTTGCTTGGATGTTTCACTAAAGGCTGGCACTCAACCACTGAAGCCACACCTCAACCTCTGGCTTTTGACTGGTTAGTTGGAGATATGAGTCACTCGGATTTGTCCAATCAGGTTAGCTTCCAACTGCAATCTTAAGATCTCAGCCTCCTAAGTAGCTCAGATTATAAGTATGAGCTATAGCACCCAGAAAAATCAGATATATTTAATAAAATAGAAAGAAAAAATAGTTCAGGATAGTCTGAAGATGACTTTAGATGATGAGTTTAGGGATAGTGAGTACACCTGGACAATAAACACAGGATACTAGAGAAAAAAATACATGAAGTTGCTCAATAAATGGTTAAAAGAAGTGTGTGTGTGTGTGTGTGTGTTTGTGTGTGTGTAGAAAAGAGGTGAAGAATGCTTATATAGCTATCTTTGGGGAGATGATAAAGACGTGTGTAAATGTTGCTGGTATGGTATAATCAATTCTAAATGGTACCCCAAATCTCAGTATTTAGAAATAAATTCTTCATTTAAGATGGTATGAAAATAGTGCCATCAAATCATTGAGAGGAGTCCCATATAAAATACTAATGAATACAATTGGGTGGAGAAAGAGAGCCCAAATGCTCTCCATCTTTACTTGCAGAGGTCTTTCAGGGAGCTGAAAGAATGAGCTTCACCTAGGAAGACTGGATGTTAGCAGGAAGTGTCGCTGAGAAATCTGGACATCAGCAACGCTGTCCATCTTCTCGGTAAAATGTGAACACCTTAGTTACTTGGAGAAAACCTTAGAGTGAGGTCTCCATCCCCCTGCACAATTCTGTCACAAGAGTTTCTAAATCCAGATTTGAGTCGATGCTGGAATGTAGCAGAATGAAATCATGTTTGCTTCTCTTCTATAAAAAGGCTTCAACCACGTAGTTTAAAACACATAACCTGAAGTATTCTAGCATAGTAATGAAGGGTATTGAGGGAAAAATTTGAATTTGCTAGCTCTGGGAAGATTTTCTTGAAGACTGGGTATTACATCATCGCATGTGTTAGCAGATGCAGCTAATCGTTTTCTTTTGATTTCTTATGTCAGATAACATTTTGTCTAGGACCTCAGGGCAAAATGTCTCCTAGTATATCTTTGAGCTTAGGGATTTTTTTTTTTGATCCTTTCACAGTCGAAGCAGCAAGGCTGCACTTCTTTATGCCACTTAGAGAAAGTCTAGGTGGAAGGCTCCCCTCTGGTTCAAGTGCTGTATCTGAAGGCATTAGGGAAACAGCAAGTGGGGTTAACACCACAACAGTTCTCACCTATGACAGCCAAGAAGCACTGTCCTGTGGGTTGTAACGCCGGCATGTTAGGTGTTAGGCTCAGCACGATGTCTACCCTTAAATTCAGGGACCCAAGATTCCTAGAATTACAGACAGCCATAGTGTTTTATATCACTAATAGGATTTTACAGTCCCCTAGACATTTGCATCAACTTGAATGAGTTGATTCTGAAGAGAAAAATACAAAAATGACTATCCACCTGGCTGCCTTGAACTGTGTAACCAAGACTTTAAAATATGCTGGGGCTTGTAACCTACTTTCCCTCTAGCGCTCTCATCTGACCTTGAGAAATAACCTTGGAGAAAGGAGATTTGAGTTCACTTGCTTTAGTCCTGAATTCATCCTCTGCCACAATTCCTTTATCTCCTCTTCCCTGCTAGTGTTTACTGTTCAGTGGGCTTCTTGGGATGATTCTATGTTGTTGTTGTTGTTGTTTTTAATCCCCAAGCCTCTCTCTCTTTTTTCCTCCTTTGTCTCTTTTCCCTTGTCCTTTGTGGGAGCTGTTTGTGTTTCTTCCATCAAGCCAATTGATTCTTACATTGTTTCTGGAACAAGATTATGTGACCTTCAACATTTCAACATGACTAGAACAAGTTGGAAAAGAGCAGAATATATTGTCATTCTGTGTTCTAAGAATAATTCAAAGGAGACTGTTCGGTAATGCTGACAGGTTCTTCCCAGTCTTCTTGCTTTTAGAATCTGTAACAGCATCTCAGCTGGGCCTTCGAGGCTCAGGGATGGGAGGAGAGTGCCCTCTTGTGGTTCTAAAGGAAAAGGCCTCACTAACAAGGAGTCTGAGCTTTGGCTTAGCTCACAACACACGTTCGAGAGAATTTTATTTTAAAATGGTTTGAACACCTTCCAGTCACAGAAGCAAATCCTGAATTTATGAATCCTCCATCCTAGGTACTCTTTGAGTAGAAGTAGAAATCTCTGTACAATGAATCAGCCCTCTGGTACAATTTCAGGTGAAGGACAATCTTGCTTTTCCTTCTCTAAATAAAGGACTCGGAGCAGTCAAATATTCAAAGTAAAGAAAGAACTAATTATGCACATTTCACTAAAATTATAATTTACATAACATTTCTAAGCAATAAATTCCACCCATGCTTTAAAGCAGAGCACTAATTGCTACGGTTCCAGTAAATCTTCCCTGAAAAAAAATTTGTTTCTTTCCTTGGAACTACTATTCATTGTGTACAAAAAGTTACCTTTCCCTATTTACCACCAACAATTGCCAGAGGCATGGTTTACTGGCCATTTGCACTGAAATATGTATGTGCGTTGAAGAGAGGAGTGTGTCTTGAATTCAGGGTCTTGCCCTCTTATTTGGCTTTTTTACTCAAGGCTGACACTCTCAAAACTTGAGTCACGCCTCCACTTCTGCCTTTTTGGTGATTAACTGGAGCTAAGAGTCTCATGGATATTTTTTGCCCAGGCTGTATTTGAATCACCATCCTCAGACCTGTACCATATCTGGCATGCTATTTTCTTAAAGTGTAGCTTCTTGGATCCCTTGTAAGATCAAGTGTTTACAAGTTAGGATACAATAAAGACACTTTCACATCCATGTTCATTGCTGCAGTATTAACTTTAGCTGAGTTATAGTTATGGAAACAGCCAAAGAGCCCCCGTTGATGTACAAATGGATCAATGCATACACACACAAGACGATAGATAGATAGATAAATAGATAGATAAATAGGATGTTTGTGTGTGTGCGATGGAATTTATCCATCAGGAAGAATATTATGTCATTATGTCAATTGCAGATAAACAGATGCACCTAGAAAAAATTATATTAAGTGATGTAAATCAGGCCCAGAGAGATACAAAGGATATGTGTGTTCTATCCTATGTAAAAGTTATATGTGATTTATACATATATAAACACATATAGGATCATATGTATAAATACATAAACGTTTTCATGAAAGTATGGTATGTGCAGAGACTTGCAATGGTGTAACTCCTTCAAACAACTTACAGTCTAAGAAAGTAAATACCAGGAAGCTGGAACTTGAAGTATCAGGAGGGGTGTGATGTTAACAAGAAAACTGCCTTTGGTTCTGTCTATTACATGATTACTAATTGTCCATACCCCAGCTTCCTCTAGCACCTCCTCCAGAAAGAGTTCTTCATTTACTAAAAAAAAAAAATCAACAAAGTACTTCTACAATCCTAGCCTTACACAGTAGATATATGGGAAAGTGGGGGTGATCTCACATCTTTTTCTGTCCCCCCGCCACCTGCTTACCCACAATATAATGTCTAGAGATGTCATGAACATGTTCAGATTTAAAGAGTTCATACTAAACTCTTGTACATTTGCATTTACAATCTCTTGGCTTCAAATCATTAGCTAAGCAAAGAGACTAGCACAGCAGCCAAGTAGGAAACAAACTTCCAAGGCATCCTAAAAACAGCAAACCAACTGCAGCTCCAAGAGCTGAGCTCTCAGTCACCCAGGCATTGTGGCCACCACCACCCACACCTACCAATCATCCTGCAAATGCCAGGATCTCTGCAGTGCCCGAGGAATTCAGAGCCACAGAGGAGATAGTCATCACTCCACAGCCTAGCAATTGTGTCATTAAACAAATTGTTCCCAGAATGTCCAAAGAGGCACTCTTTGTGACAGCCAAGCGATATAATTTGTCTTGATTCCAGACATTGGAGACATGTGTCTGGAATCCGGGCATATCATTTGATGTTGCAAGTTTATCTAAAGAAAAGTGAGACCAGAGCCAGCTATGCAATGAAGTACAGATATGAAACAACTACTTAAAAAGTCATAGTTTTACCTTGTGAGCACAAATGCATGGAAAGGTGTCCATCCCCCCACCTTCTCCCCACCCCCCCACCCAGCCCTGGCCAAACTGCTAGGCAGAAATGCAATCCACAGATTGTTATTCTGCAGACAAAACTACTTCCAGAATAGGCAAATGAATTTACCTGAACTGTTGGAAGCTAACAAGAGTTCCAAGTTAAACATGTAGTTCATCCAGCTGAACGTGTCTGTTTCTAAGAGTAATGTCTCATGGACGTGGTAAATTAAGTAAATATTCATTGAGTACTAACTCATGTGAAGAATCATTACATGCTAGGGGATTCAAGGAAGGAGAGCATGAATCGGTATGTCATTCAGGGCTGGGCTCGTGCATTACCTCAGGGAATATGTGGATACTAGAAGAGTCACAGTCTTCCTAGGCAAGGCAGAGGTAAGGAAGCAGCACTAACAAACAGAGCACTTCCTCTCCCCTATCATCTTTCTCAAAAAAGTCAGCATCACTCGGTTCCCTTTCATGGGAGATCTGATTGAATTGAGAGACAAGTCTTGAGTGGCTGTTTAACAGAGAGCACTGACTCAGGAAGGAAGAAACATCCACACTGAATGTGAGCAGCACATTCTGGAGACCTAGACTACAGACTAAAGGCTAGAGACCTAGACAGAAGGAAAGAAGAAAGGTGAAGTGCAGGTGTTTCCCCTTCCCTGCTTCCTGCCGGCCAGGAAGTGCACCACCATTGCCCTTCCTTTTACAATTGCCAAGCTTCTACTCGTTTATGTAATCTTTGCTTATATAAAACTGTTTTTGCTTTTGCCAGCAATAAGCCTGTCACTGCAGATTACATGTGTCCTCCCCTTCTTTCTGTATATTTTCTTCACCCTCACTTTTTTTCTCCTACTTTAATCTTTAAGACAATTACAGATGTATCCTCTTCCCTGTCATTCCTCTCTGCTGCTGGGTACCATTCTCCTTTTCACGTTTCCAGCTTCAAAATCATTTGTCCAGCTCATAAATAAAATGGTAAAACTCAGTTTGGCGAAGGCAACAGAGAGATGGGAGTAAGCAGGAAGGATTCAATGGCAAAGCCAGGTTAGAGCCATTAACTAGATGACTTGAGCATCCTAAAAAGGAAGGTAGGTTTGTGGTCTAGAAATGAGAACCGTTGCGGTATTTGGAAATGCATCCTCAAATTTCCTCTTATCCCAATAATCACTATAACTGATCATGAAAAGTACATATATATATATATATTACGGGAAATCTGAAAGTAGAAAGAAAAACCACTAATTTCTACATCATTATTAACATTTAGTTGTTTTTTTTCTAGTTATTTCTTAGATATTTGTTTAGACAACCAGGATCACACAATGCATTCAAATATTGTTTTCTATGAGCACTGCAACCTACACTGTTTCCCTTAAATTTCCTTAATCTGTGAAAAACTTCATATCACTACCTAATGTTGAGTTATATTTGTAGATCATTTTTACCTATTGTTTTTTCCCACTCTTTAAAACTTAGACTTTTCTTTTTTTTTTACCAATTTAAGTCATTTTTTATGACAAATAAAGTCAAATCAACTGCTCTCAATTTTCACTTTGCTGTTGAGTATAGGGAAATTAAGGCTGGGGTGGAGGAGGGACATTGATCATGGGGCTTGAATTCAGGGATGGAGCCCTGAGCTTTTCTGCTCAAGGCTAGCGTTCTACCACACATAATTCCTGGTGCTTAATCAGAATTAGGAGTTTCATGGACTTTTCTTCACTAGGCTAACTTGGAACAGTCACCCTCAGATCTCAACCTCCTGAGTAGCTAGGATTACAGGCATGAATCATTAACAGTAGGCTCAGGATGTTCATTTAAAAATTATTTTTGGTCAATGTTGTACCTTAACATTCTATTTGAGCACCCTATACTAAAACATGTTGTATAAAATTTACAAATGTTTAGTCCCATACAGATGCTAGCCAGATCAAGTACTTTCCATGAACAATCCCCAAGAGCCTCCTTGCTCTTTTCCAGACAATATATTCAGCAATGACTACCATCCTCAGGACTTGAAGGACCATAAAAGAGTTTTCGTGGTTTTGAGCTTTCTAGGCTTGTATGCATGACTTCTTTCACTCAGTGTTATGTTGGAGAGCTTCATCCATGCTTCTATACATAGCAGTAGTTGTTTTTTTTTCATTTTCATTTCTTTAAACATTTTAGCTGGGGATGTGCCTAGCACGTGCAGTGCCCTGGGATGGATCCTCAGCACCACATCTTCTATTCCATACTTTATTCAGGTCATTGTCGATGGACAATGGTGGCTAACTGTGTCTTAACCTAGTCCCACAACTCGCATAAATTACCTCTTAGTAGAATGGTTTGCAGAAACCATGAAAGACATTAGTTTTCCTACACCTGCCTCCTTTAGTGTCTCTGATTTTTAGAGCTGGAGAGCCAACAAGTCATCAACTCTGTTCACCTGTTCTGAACTTTTAGTGCCATATTTGTGAGTTAATAAGAAGTGATAGAAAACACTCAATTATTGAGAAGTAATGCATTATAGTGGGAGGGTAAACAGCACATGAAAATTTAAGAGCCTATGTGAGTGTACACTTTACCTAAGTTACAGTGCTAGGGCTCTGTTGTGGGCTTGGCTGTGTGTATCACTTGGTTTTAAACCTGATATTCAATTTCTAGAATTAGAAAAACCTGGCTTTCAATCCTGGTTCAACCCTGAGTTAGTTCTAGTAAATTACTTTACTACAGCTCCTCACTTTTTTTTTTTTGGTTGGTCATGGGGCTTGAACTCTGGGCCTGGGCGCTGTCCCTGTGCTCTTCAGCTCAAGGCAAGCGCTCTACCGCTTGAGCCACAGTGCCACTTCCACTTTTCTAGTAGTTTATTGGAGATAAGAGTCTCACGGGCTAGCTTTGAACCGTGATCCTCAGATCTCAGCCTCCTGAGTAGCTAGGATTACAGGTGTGAGCCACCCGAGCCCGGCCAACTCCTCACTTTTAAAAGGAGAGAAATAGTATTATATTAGTGCAGGTGATCACATTTACAATTCCAAGCATATAATTAATCAATATTACTTTGATAATGACTAATAACCACCAATATGCAGAATGTTTTAGTGTAGGAGGCTCAAATAAAAAGTTCAGGTGCATCATTGACCAAATATAATCTTAAAATTAACTTCCCTAAAAACAAGAAGAGCAGATTTGCTGCAATACAATCTGTCCACTCAAACTCTGGCATATTGTAGATTTACAGCAGTATTGTGTTTAATTATAATGAATTGTAACTATAGCAACAGTGGTTTTTTTAAAATTCAATTTCAGAGTGCCCACAACGTGCTTTTAAATTCAAATCCAGTTCAATCCTTTCAAATCGTTTCCGGGATAAGTCTTCATCTGTGCAAGGATGAATTTGGAATATCTCAGCTCAAATCCATCCTCTACCACCCACTCAATGATAGTAGATGTGAAGCATTTTAAGTCTCTGCTCCATGCACAGTACTATTTTTATCAATAGAGGGCGCCAAGGAAGCAGTTTTTTTGTTTTGTTTTTTCATTCTGCTTTGTGTACTACTTACTATACCTATTTTCTCCTAAGTTCTTCTGCATGGCAGCCAACATCAAGTTACTTGGTACAGGGCATCCATGATGCACTGCCACAGTCACAAGTCTAGATCATTCATTCCCTTGGTGAATTTGCAAACCTGGTCTCAACTTGTTGATTAAACCTCACACCACCCTCGCTCCAGCAAGTCCAGCTGCCCAAATCTCTCTGTGCACCTTTCAGTGCTCAGCAGCTGTATGTCCCCTGCGTTCTCCACCATTAGATTCTACCCCTCTGATACTCCATTCCTCCAGATGGTGGGACTCTCTAGCTTTTATGTCCTGCAGCATCTGGTGACCAGCAAGGCCTAGGAGTAAGCAACTTCCTCCATCACTGGCTCTAGCACCTCTGCAGCAAGACTTGTGGAAGATGTGGAAAGTTACTGGGGTGCTAGCAATCTCAATAATGAGTCACTCCAGTGACCTTTCCACTGTCCAATACACGATGATCATGCCTTCTTCATCACAGCCCGGATCTCCACTTGGCATGAGGATAGAGGGCCCTTGGTTGGTGCTCTATCATAGCCCTGTGATCACAGCTGCTGGACCATAGATTTCTTCTTATTAGCTAATTCTCTGTTACTTCATTCTACATTGTGGCTAAAGTTTTACATTAAGCTTTCCCTTCTTAAGTGACTATGTGGTTTCTTTCTTTTTAAATTATATTTTTATTATTTTGAAGTAGCTGTACAAAGGAGTTACCACTCAACACATCAGCTCATGAATACAACGCATCTTGATCAATATCACCCTTTCATCATTCTCCCCCATTTCTCCCACTCAACCCCTCCCCTCAACCATCTTAATTTCAAAGGACATGTGTTACCTGTTATGCCTGCATTCTCCACTCATTCACCTATGCCCCCTCCCTTTGACCTACCCTCTTATACCTTTCAACTGCCAGTTTCCTAGTATTCATTTTGTGGGTCGTGAGTTCATTTTTCTAAGGAATTATACCGCTTGAATTCTCCACTGCAAATACCATACTTTGGTTGCATACAACTCTATATGTGTTCACTTGTGCATTTATAAATTCATTCTGGCTTTTTAGATGCATACAGATCTTGCAGTGTCTGTTCTGCCACTGTGTTATGCACTAGACATCCGAGTATCATCTGACCCCTACTGAAACAATTTTCCATTCTCAGCTCTGCAATAATAAATCACCAGTACTCTTAGTTAATAAGAGTTAATAACTTTTAGTTACTATATTAGTAACTTTTAGTTAATAAGTTAAGAATTACCCAATGTTCATAACAAAAAGCATCCATTCACTGAACGAGTCATTAAAATCACCCAACGTTCATACCAAAAAAGCATCCCTTTACTGAGCACCTACTCTTTGCTAGATATGGATCTAATTATCTCCATGGAACAGTGCAACCACACTACACACCTCCCCATCCACCTGTGCTGGCACTGTGCTAGACTACGTTATATTCCGTTGCAGATCAGAACTGTACAACAGAATCACACCCTGCAGTGCTCAGCCCTTACTCCTGCCCTCTCTAGGTCTTTTATAAATATCTTGTTTCAGGAAAATTGTAGCATACTGGAAAAAATTTTCTATCTGGACACTGTTTCTAGTTTATAGTCAATGAGTTGTGTAGTTATGATACACATGCATTCTTCTGAAAGTTTTTTTTGCATCAATAAATGCTTTTTAAAGTAAAAGTAAATAAATGGAAAAAAATCTTGTGTCAGATAAATCATTCTCCAGTGACTAGAGTTATCACTGTGGGAATATCTGACTCCATGCATTCCATGTCCAGACATTTTCCTTGGAGCTTGCTTTGATCTGAAAAGCTGAAGGACATCACCCAGGCTGAGAGTTCAAGCCCCATGACCGACAAAAAAAAATCCATACATGTTCATGGTCTTCCCCTGCCACACCCCACTCTCTCATGCTGGTGCTGGGGCTAGAACTCAGGGCTTGGGTCACTTTCCTTGAGCTTCTGAGCTACAGCTCCACTTCTGGCTTTTGTTGTTGTTGTTGTTGGAGGTGGAGGGGGGTAGGTTTATTGGAGACAAGAGTATCACAGGCTTTCCTGCCCAGCTGGCTTCAAACTGATCCTCAGACCTCAGCTTTCTGAGTAGCTAGGATTACAGACATGAGCTATGGCACTCCATCCCATGTTGTTTCTTGTTATACTTTAATTTCTGGTGTCCCACAGGAATCCATAATTAAATTCTCAGATACTGTGGCTGCTTGATTTCACTTGCTTAGTAACGTTACTGATTTTCTCTCATCCAATATAAAAATTTAGCCTCAGCTGTTGCTACAAATATGAAATGGCTAGACCACTCAGCCTTGCATTGTCTATGTCTGACTTTCTCCAGTTTCAAAGGAATTGCCTAGTGCTTGGAATCCTAAGTTGCTCAACTAGAGTTGTTTTATTACTGCTGATTATGAATGTTATATTTAAAATTAAAAAAAAAAGATTTGGAGAACTGTGTGCAGTAGCAACAATTCTGTGACTCTTATTGCATATCTTCTCTGTGGTTTGGTTCTCATAGGAACCAGACAATTTAAAGCTATTTGTTTGAAAAGAAAGCACCATTCTGTGTGAGCTTTCTTGTATGTGGGCAATCCCTGTGCATTAATCTGGGTGTTGAAAGGGAGCATTCATAGAAGCAATTTTAGGATGATTGCATTGTTCCCAAGAGGAAAAACAAAATAGTTTAGAAATTAGTATGCTTTAACCTGAGCAGTTAAAATAATGACGATGCTTACATTTGTTCTGTATTAATTTCTATGTGTCAGTCCAGGGGCTCAAACAAAGGGCTTGGGTGTTGTTCCTGAGATTTTTATGTCAAAGGTTAATGTTCTACCACTTGAGCCATAGCTCCACTTTTGGCTTTTTGGTGGAGATAATAGTTTCAAGGACTTTGCCTGCCTAAGGTTGGTTTCCAACTGTGATTCTCCAATCACAGGATTACAGGTGTGAGCCACTGGTGCCTAACTGCACTGTATTTTCTTTTCTTTTCTTCTTAGGTCTGAGACCAGGACTTGAACTTGGTACCTGCTGGTTTTGCTCACTGGTTAGCGCTCTACCAAACTGAGCTATGTCTAAACCCCAGAACTGTATTTCTTCTTAAGAAAAGTGATACAAAAGGCAATTTTGTATGTGAGTGCATGCATGTGTATGAGCAAGAAAGAGAGATTTTTTTGTGTGTGTGTGTATGTGTGTGTGTGAGAGAGAGAGAGAGAGTATACTCATTGGCAAGAAAGAGACATTCACCATCACTCACAATACCCTATCTTGTACCTTTCATGTATGGGCAGTTAGTTGTGTTGAACATTTAAGCTACAAAGATGAGTTAGAACAACTCCATTCTGAAAGTCCTGCAGGATAAGAAGACATGCGTGCATTTAAATTACAACAATGTTGAAACTACACACGAGGAACGTTGGGCAAGTAACAAGAAAGGTCATCGACACTACTTGTTTTGGGAGAGTATGGAAGCGCCTTGGTGACCAGTGGGCACTTTCTGAGAAGGGGAGGCACGGCATCATCATCAGTCATAAAGCTTGCTCCAACCTTTTCTCTCTTTTCTTTGTTTTTTTGTTTTTGTTTTTGTTTTGTTGGTTGTGGGCCTTGAACTCTGGGCCTGGGTACTGTCCCTGAGTTTTTTAGCTCAAGGTTAGCACTCTACTACTTGAGCCACTGCACCACTTCTGGTTTTCTAGTGGTTAATTGGAGAAAAGAGTCTCATGGACATTCCTGTCTGGGCTGGCTTTGAACTGTAATCCTCAGATCTCAGCCTCCTGAGTAGCCAGGATTACTGGTGTGAGGCACTGGCACACAGCACAACCTTTTTTTACTTGCTGGAATTTCTTTATTTCCCTACCAGTATTAGCTGCTTAGATCACATAAATTTCATCCCTATTCATGTTCAAATTTGATAAGAAACGGTTCTTGCTAACTTCAAGAACCTTTCTGAGTTCTCTAAATTACACACAAGCCTTAAAACTGCATGAGAGAAGTGGCAAGAAGTTCAGAATGTCCACAAAATCCCTGCCTATAGCTGACAATGTGACCTTGTGCTTTCTCCTGAGCTAGCATGGATTTTACTTCTAGACATAGACAAAATAATTTCTATGCAGAAAAGAGTGATGGTCAAGAGAAAGCAAAAGTCAACTTAAGTCAGACCAGGAAATTTTTTTATTAATTTTTTTATTGTGAAAATGCCGTACAGAGGGGTTACAATTACATGAGCAAGATAATGAGTACATTTCTTATCAAGCATTGTTACCTCCTCCTTTGTTTCCCCTTCCCATTCCTTCCCTCCCAGCTCCCTCCCCCCCAACACCAAAGTTGTAAAGTTGGTTTTTCAACATAGAATTTTGTACATCTCACTGTTGCAATGGGTCCACCTGTATCCCTATTAAAGCAATTTGTTTTTTTCCTTCCCCTCTCCAAATTATACCAACATCAAATACAGTGAAAACAGGGGGTTATACTGTGAGGGAGGGACATACAAAGCAATCATCTAATAAATATGAACATTTCTACATGTTTATTTATATCGAAATTAAATTACCAGCAACTTGGTCAGAATTCTAACTACATTCTGATCACAGAAGAAAGGTAAGGAATGGATTTTCTTGAAATACTTGCAAGAATTTAACCTTTGCTCTTAGCTTTCAATTTAGGGAGAATAATGAAAATGTATGTAAAACAGGTGAGAACACTATCACAGCTTACATCTATTAATGTGGTACCTTAAATTTCCTGAGAAAACCCAAGTCAGTGACAATTCTGGAAGCAAAGCATGCTGGGAGGAAAACCTGCTTCAGATTAAGTGTGTATGGACTTTGTCTATAAGAAATTCTGAGTTCTAACTACATTTTGGATATGAGGCCCTAGTCCGATGCGTAGCTAGTAAAGATCTCCCATTCTGTGGGCTTTCTATTTATCTTGCCAGCTATGTCTTTTGCCATGCAGAAAGCCTTCAGTGTGATGCACCAAATGGAAACCAAAATGGTGGGACAAAGGGTGAACTAATTCAGCAGTGATACTCACTAGATACTATGTTGAAAATGAACTCTACAATTTGTTGGGGAGGAGGATCAGGAGAGGAAAAAAAGAGAGGAAGAAGTGACATTGTTCAAAAAGAAATGTACTCATTACCTGACCTGTGTAACTGTAACCCCTCTGTATATCACCTTTTCAATAAAAAAGAAAAAAAATGAAAAGAAGAAGGAGGAGGAGGAAGACGAAGAGGAGGAGGGGGAGGAGGAGGAGGAGGGGGAGGAGGAGTAGGAAAGTCTGCATTTCTGTTTATGACAACTCTCTGGCCCTGTCCTTAAGTTGAACAAGGCTTCCTCTCCTGGAGTTCTTGCATCATCCTTAGGATTTCCTCCCCCTAGTGGCAAGCTCTACATGGTAACCACAGAAGCCCTAGTGCAATGAAGTGATTCTCAGGAGAAAGAACCTGTGTTCTGCTTCCTTTCAACCTTTAGTCAGCAAGCAGTCTGTTTACTGAGGCGTTTTCTCTTTCCCACCTGGGGACATGAGGTTTATAGCAAGCCAATGGAGACCACCTTCAGATTCCCCAATAAACTCATGGCAGATTTTTACATATTTTTCTACAGCCTTTTTTTGCCCAACAAATGTAGGAAGATTTAAATATAACATTGACAAATAAAAAAAAAACTCTGTGTCCCTATCTTGGAGATTATTTCACTTAGCACCATCTTATAGGGTCATATGTACATAGCTTTTGACCTTTTCTGCTTGTCCGCTAAGATTATCCTAGACATATACTAATTATTGCAAATAAGGGAAACCATGGGACCTATGTTTCTTTGAATCTGGCTTACTTCACTTAATATAATCTTTACATTTCCTAACAAATGGAGTGATGTCATTTTTTCTGATGGAAGCATAGAATTCACACACACACACACACACACACACACACACACACACACACATATGCCACATTTTCTTGATCCATTTATCTACTGAGGGGCATCTGGGTTGGTTTCATATCTTAGCTATGGTGAATAATGCTGTGATACACATAGTTATGCTGGTAGCTTTAGTATGGGCTTGTATGTGATCGTTTGGGTAAATGTTTTTTTGTTTCTTTTGTACATTCTCTCCCCATGGTATAACCCCTGTTTTCACTGTATTTGATTCCAGGGCCCTGCCTCCTGTATATACATTTTTCTAATTTGGGGAGGGGAAAGGAAATAACTAAATGCTGAAACAAGGATACAGATTGACCCATTGTATCCATTGTATCAATGAGCCTCACAAGACACTATATTGGAAACAAACTTTACAACTTGGGTGGAGGGAAGTGTTGGAGAGGTGTGGAGGGAAGAAATAGGGGGAAAACAAAGGAGGGGGTAACAATGCTAGATAGGAAATGTACTCATTGCCCTACTCATCTATCTGTAACCCCTCTGTACATTATCTTTATAATAACAAAATATTTTTTAAAAGTAGGATGATTTAAAACCTACATGAAATAGCCAAACCTATAGTACCCTAATTTATCAAAGTAGGACTTATGAAAGCTGGATTGGGAAAGGAGGGATGATCTGGAAGGATATGATTGTCCACAGGAAAGAAAGGAAGCTCTGTGGGTTAGAACTACACCATTGTTTGGTCTCAGTGACAAATGATACTTAAAACTTAATGCTGGCTAGGTATTGATGGCTTATATCTCTGTAATCCTAGCTATTCAGGAGGCTGAGCTATGAAGGATCATGATTTAAAACCAGTTGGAGCAGAAAAGTTCATATGATTCTATCACTGATTAATCAACCAAGGTGTGTAGCCTGAGTGACGGCATCAGCTGAGCAAGCTAATCCATGTAAGTTCCAGCCACTGTGTTCTATCCCCATGGCCAGCAAAAATGAAAGAATGTGAAGGAACTAGAAAAGAGGCAGTAGACTGTTGTGAGCTGTTGCCTTTGGATGACAAGAGATGGTGGTGCTATGCTTGTGCTGTGGAATTGCCAATGCTTTCCATTAGGAAAAGGTTTCCATTACCTGAAAAGGCTGGTAATTACTTTACCTTGGTTCTGCTATTAATCTATCTCTAATCATTAGTTAACAAAAGGGTAAGTCACTGTGGATCATGGGTATCACTGTTCTTATTAACAAGGCAGTCAAACTAGGTGGATTCTGAGGTAGCTTTTACCTCTTTAGAAGGATTTCTCTTAGAAAGTGAGGTAGCTGGCCCTCCATTTCTTAGAATTGGCCACACGATGGCAGGAGAGTTCCATTTTAGCCAGAGTATGAGTGGCATGTCATCTGAAGCCATGTCTAAGGAGGGGAAAACCATGAAATATGATATCCCAATTTCCTTCGTTGAAAGGAAAGCATTCACATGTTAGCTGCCTTGGATATGTGTCAGAAAACACTGCTGAGCCCATGCAAAAGAAGGTCTTCTTTTGAATTTTAAAAGATCAGTGTCACACTAGCAAATTCATCAAAGATGCTTCAGGCTCTTTTACAAAACACAAAAACTATGCACTAGAAAATCAGAATAAGCTCCAGATCACAATCTGGCCTTTGCAATCATTTCTTCAGCCAAGCAAAAGTACTGATGTTTAGCAAACTGCATAGAATTGAGAAAGGCAGGAATGAAGTTAAATGGAATTTGTCTAGTTAAATGTCTATGACTTAAAGAAAGTATTCTGTGCTACATATCCAAGAACTACAAAGGAGTGTATGTACTAGTGGTCCTGGAAGAGTTGTTTGTAGTTGCAGGAAATGGAGACAACCTAGGTGCCCAAAACTGGATGAATAAAACATAAAAGGGAAAAGATATAAAGTGTGAGCTATTATGCAATAAAATAATAGACTGATACGCTCTGAATGTAGTGTTGAATTTTTTAAAAAAAGATAAAATACCACTTATGTAAATTAAAAGTACACACCTACAGACAATATTTTAATTAACCAAGATATACATGTGGAAAGAGTGTGAGTCAGACCATGTAACTCATGGCAGGAGGGAAATCAGAATGGGAACTGGAAATAAAGGGAATTTTAGAATAAAATAAGAGGGAGACATTGTCTTTGAACTGAGGTCATTGTGGGTGATGAATCAAGGACTCTAATTCAAATTTCCTCACCTGAAGCAAAAATAAGAACAAGCAACAGATTTTTTTAAAAGTTGGCAGAATAATGTAATAGCTCTTTAATTTGAAGATGGAATTTTTAGGCACCTTAAATTTGGCATACAAAGCTCCAAGAAACTAAAGGGCAAAACACTTCAACAATTTATCAGTGAAGACATTGAAATTTAAAATGATATGTCTGTTTCTTGGCGTTCATTTCGGTAGGCATTATTTTATATGATCATATGCTATAGCTTGTGATCCTCTTAGGATCCTAAAAGGATCTTCTTGGTTTCACTGTGTGAATAGTATTGTTTGTGGTTCTTCTTTTCCCTTTCTCTTTCCTTTTTTCTTTGGTTTATTCCCTTCTATCACTGTTTTTGATCTCTCTACCCTTTGTCTTATATACAAGTTTGTCTGATTTGGGGAGGGGAAGGGGAAGCACAGAAATAGTGGGACAAAGGGTGAACCAATTCAGCAGTGAAACCCACTAGACACTATGTTGGGAATGAATTATACAATGTGACAGGGAGGGAAGTTGTAAGGGGAAAAACTGGGACAGAATTAGAGAGGGGGGTGACACTGTTCAAAAGGAAATGTACCCATTACCTGACTTACATAACTATAACCCCTCTGTGCATCACTTTTACAATAAAATTTTAAAAATTAAAAAAGAAGAAACGATATGTCTGAATTATACAAATGCACCACAATGTTTTGGAAATCCAACACTGGATTAAAGATATATTTTAAAAAAGACTTTTAGTGTTCAATGACTATCACCAACACCTATTGTTATCAGCAAATCCGTGATTCCACTGGACTCCTACAGGTCCATTTCTTCCAGGAGACAAAGGTTCTGGACTCAGTGGCAGAGTATTTGCCTAGCATGCATAAGGCCCTGGGTTCCACTCCCAATGCCACAGGGGAAAATAATCTCTTCACCTTTCATGTGCATTTTGCCCTAGCCACTGCAGCATTTCCTTAACTTCAGACAAACAAAGCCTACTTTCTTTATACCTGGATTGCCTTTGATCCTGTGTCTAGACCCCTCTTCCTCTTCCTCCTCCTCTATCATTTCAAGTCATTGGCTTCCAACAAATGACTCCTCCCTCCCTCAACATCTTGTCTGCTACCAATCTAAACTACTGTCTCTATCACTTTCCCTCTGCTACGATGCTTGTTTTCCAATTATGTGTTTTATTTTTCATAATTATTTTCATTCCCATCCTACGGGAATGTGTCTCTTCACAGCTTAGGAAGGGGAAACAGCATGCAAGTGAGTGGTGCCCTTTGTGAGCACTGCCTTGCGCAGACTCAGTCTTCATCAAGCACAGAACTTGGGCTTCCCTTGTGCCTCTGTTTCCAGCATGGAGAGCCACGCACTGTTAGGACTAGATTATTTGACGCCACAAAAGACCTTTGAACATTCCTCAAGTTATTTATGCTTATATTACTAGGATTAAATTGCAAACAGTAACATTTTCATTCCCCTGAATCTCATATATAATCAGGGCAGTGATTATACAAAACTAATATAATTAAAATTATAAACTAATAACACTAACAAACTTTCACAGAAAAGGGAAAAGTAGCCAGGTGCCCATAGTTCATGCTTATAATCCTGGCTACTCAGGAGATGGAGATCTGAGGATCAAAGTTCAAAGCTAGACCAAGCAGGGCAATCTATGAGACCCTTATCTCCAATTAACAACCAAAAAAAAAAAAAAGGGAGGGGGAGAGGAACTGTGGTTCAAGTGATAAGAGTGCTAGTTGTGAGCACAAAAGTTCAGGGATAGCACCTAGGCCCTGAACTCAAGCCCAAGAACTGAAGCATACACACAAAATAAGGAAACAAATAGACATGATTTTTTTTATTTCACTTCATGGTGCTAAATATTAGACCATATCTCTCAAAGGTCAATAACTCAAGTTATGTCTTCGTCTTCACCAAACTACCTCCCAAGCGATCTGGAGTCATCAGAACCATTACTTACACTCTCAAAATGAGCAGGTGCAGCTGTTTCTACAAATCCATGCCTGACTATATAACTAGGATGCGTCCACATTAACTTTCATGTAGAACACTGTGGTTACGACACAAGTAATTTGAAAATACACCAGTTCTGAGTTGACATATACATTCTTAAGACTCAACAGCAAGCAATGTGGCAGAAGGTATTTTAGGGGAGGGATGTTTCTGACACTTGGAAAAAACTTCCCTGCACTTGCTGAAAATAAGAAGCATGTGGATTATTATATTTCACTTTCTTAGTGTCTCTAAGTCGATAGACATTACCAGTTCTGGGCTATGCTTCTCTAGCGATCATCTCTGTTTAGAAATTTAACTCCGTGCTTCTCTGAGAGTACTTTACACAAAACATGGACGCCATTCCACATGGGAGCTTTTTCTCCCTCTGAGTTCCAAAAGTTCCCCAAAGCCAAAGTTCTGGGCCCTCCATAGTAAGTGCCTGAAGATTTAAAATCTCTCAGAAACTCCCAAATG
Source organism: Dipodomys ordii (assembly GCF_000151885.1). Classification (NCBI taxonomy): domain Eukaryota; kingdom Metazoa; phylum Chordata; class Mammalia; order Rodentia; family Heteromyidae; genus Dipodomys; species Dipodomys ordii. Next base: position 4,317,677 of record NW_012267261.1, read on the forward strand.
ACTAATAATATAAAAGGCTTGAGAGCACACAGCTGTTGTGAAGAGGGAAGAGGGGGAGAGGGAAAGTCAGCCCTCTGTACTTCAGGAAGAGGAATCCCATCTTCTCTAGCTCTCCTGCATGCATCTGTCTGACTCTTCAGTCCCATCACCTCCCGTCTTTCTCCTGTATGTCCTGGATTGCTATGATTTTAGTTTACACTCGCTTATATCTGCTACTTGTTAAACATAGACACGTTTTCTGCCCAAGAGTTTCCTATCTACTTGCGCAGATCCTCTGCTACAGGAAGTGTCTCTCCCTACCTGCCTGCTTGTCCCTCCAGACTGGGCTCCTGAGACTTAGTTAAGTTCTCTGCCCTTGAAAAATAAACATGATTAACATGCTGTTTGTTCTATTTACTGTCATTTCTTTCAGAGCAGGGGGCATGAGTTTAGTCACCTTCATAATCCTAAATCCTCATATGTGTTCAGTTAATAAATAAGCATTGATTTAACTAAAACAAAGGAAAAAAGACCACAAAGAGTGTTTGGAACCAACCAAGGATGACAAGAGAAGTCTCCAACTATCCCTTAGACTTCAAGCCACAGGTTTCACTAAACATTAAGAAGAGCCAATGTGGTGAGTTATCTGTAGTTCTATTGACACTTTTTTTGCTGGCTGACTTCCAATAAGTTTGCTAGACCATTTGACTTTATGTGAAATCCCTTATTTTGGCTTAAGGATCATTGTAGGAGAATCAAAGGCATAGTCTTCATCAATGTCTGCGTGCCTGAATGGCAGATACTAAACGTGAGACAAATAACAAAATTGATACACAGCTGACTACCTGGTAACTTCCACCTGCTCCAAACAAAACCTGTGGCAAGTGTTTGACAATATCTTCAATTTCAAATACCTATCAATTCAATGGGTTAAAGCCCTATATGTCTTTGTAAGGGAGAGTATTTGGGGTTATTTTCTGTTATTATTAATTTTTTATTGTGAAATACTGTACAGAGGGGTTACAATTTGATGAGCAAGGTAATGAGTACATTTCTTATCAAGCATTGTTGCCTCCTCCTTTGTTTTTCCCCTACCATCCCTGCCCTCCCATCTCCACGACTACACTCCTCCCACCCGCCCCACCAAAGTTGTGAAGTTCGTTTTTCAACATAGCATTTTGTACATCTCATTGTTGCAATGGATCCACCTGTATCCCTATTTAAACAATTTGTTTTTTTTTTCCTTTCCCCTCTCAAATTTTACCAACATCAAATAGAGTGAAAACAGGGGTTAGACTGTGGGGGAGGGACATACAAAGCAATAATACAATCACCTTATAAATATGTTAGAAACAATAGCAAGAAAGAAAAATCCACTTGTGTCTTTATCTTGGGGTTCATTTTGCCTAACATCATCTTCTCTGACCATTTCTGCTTGTCTCAGACAAATAAGGGAAACCATGGGACCTATGTTTCTTTGGGCCTGGCTTACTTCACTTAATATAATTTTTTCCAAGTCTTTCCATATCCTAACAAATGGGGCCATGTCATTCTTTCTGATGGAGGCATAGAATTCCATTGTGTATATATACCACATTTTCTTGATCCATTCATCTACTGAGGGGCATCTGGGTTGCTTCCATATCTTAGCTATGGTAAATAATGCTGCAACAAACATAGTTGTGCTGGTAGCTTTAGTGTGGTCTTGTTTGTGATCATTTGGGTAAATGCCCAAAAGTGGGATTTCTGGGTCATAGGGGAGCTCTATGTGGAGTCTTTTGAGGAACCTCCATAATGCTTTCCAAAGTGGTTGAACAAGTTTACACTCCCACCAACAATGCAGTAGGGTTCCCTTCTGTCCACATCCCCTCCAGCATCTGCTGTTATTAAAGTTCTTGATTATAGCCATTCTAACTGGGGTGAGGTGGTATCTCAATGTTGTTTTGATTTGCATTTCTTTTATGGCTAGGGAGGTTGAGCATTTCTTCATGTGTCTATTGGCCATCCTTATTTCCTCTTCAGAGAAGTTTCTCTGTAAGTCTTTAGCCCACTTATTAATAGGGTAGTTGTTTCTTTGAGGATTTGTTGTTGGGGGATTCAATTTTTTGAATTCCAGGTATATTTTAGATATGAGACCCTTGTCTGTTGTATGGCTAGTGAAGATCTTCTCCCAATCTGTGGCTTTCTATTGATCTTGCTAGCTATGTCCTTTGCCATGCAAAAGCTCTGCAACTTCATACGATCCCATTTGTCCAACCTCTCTTTGATTTATTGTGTTTCTGGGTCTCTATTAAGAAAATTTCGGCTTGTGCCAAGGAAACCTAAGGTTTCTCCTATTCCTTCCTGTAATGTTTTCAGGGTGTCTGCTTTGACTCTGAGGTCTTTGATCCATTTGGAGTTGATTCTGGTGCAGGGTGATAGCGTTAGTTTTCTACAGGTGATTAACCAATTTTGCCAGCACCATTTACTGAAGAGGTTGTCTTTCTTCCATTCTATTTTTTTTAGCTCCCTTATCAAAGATTAGATGGTATAGGTCTGTGGGCTCATTTCCGGGTTTTCAATTCTATTCCATTGGTCCTGAGTCTGTTCTTGTGCCAGTACCAAGCTGTTTTGATTACTATGGCTTTGTAGTAGAGTTTGAAATTTGGTATTGTTATTCCTCCAGCACTGTTCTTTCTGTTAAGGATCATTTTTCTATTCGGGGTCTTTCATTGTTCCATATGAATTTTTGGATTGCCTCTTCTATTTCCTTGAAGAATGAGGCTGGAATATTGGTAGGTATCGCATTGAATTTGTAGATAGCCTTGGGAAGTATTGCCATTTTCATGATGTTGATCCTTCCAATCCAGGAGCATGGGAGTTTTTGCCACTTTCTAAGTTCTGTTTTTATTTCCTTTTTCAGGTTTTTAAAGTTTTCATCATAGAGGTCCTTCACTTCTTTGGTTAATTCAATTCCTAGGCATTTTATTTTTGTGGGACTATTACAAAAGGAGTTGCTTTCCTGATTTCAGTCATGCTCTTCTCATTGTTGGCATACAGAAAAGCCATTGATTTTTGAGAGTTAATTTTATACCCTGCTACTTTGCCAAATTTCAAATCACCTCAAATAATTTGGGAATGGAGTCCGTGGGATTTTTAAAATACAAGATTGGGGTTATTTTCTGAAGTCACAGACTCCTCTCTCTATAATGGAATGATATATCCCTACATATTGTCATGTGACCTGATATAGATTCTGTTAAAAAAAAAAAGGTCTCATGTCCACCTCATGGGCTTTAGGCTTAATCATGGGACATGCATTGCACAAAATAATTAAGCACAGGTATTTGCTGTTATCAGAGCCTTTCATGTAAATGCACAGTTTTGCTCATGAGTTTTGGTGGTGGTAGTGTTGTTTGTTTTTACTGTTTTTCTTTTGTGCTTCTCCCTCTCTTCCACCATGAGAATACCCTGGCTATGATAAAAGTTACTCTTTTATCATGGGCTTCAAAATTATCTAATATACAGAACAGAGCTCAGCAAAACCCAGTATTTATATCCCCATACGCATGGCATGTGAATAAATATTTATTTATTGTTGTATATTTAGTTTTATAGTTGGTAGGTACACAAAATATAAAAAATAGCCAATACAGTAAATCATTAAAAGCCTTTTTTTCAAAAAAGGTGATGGAAAGTATCATATTTGTCTTTTTATCATCTGGCACATGAAAACTACTAAGTAAATATTTTTGAATGGATGTCATTTCAATAAGGTAAAACAGGTTTTGTTTAATTATTTAGAAATCAAAAATTTAAAAATTAGTTTCCTTTTGCATATTGAACATCTGTTGTTTTTGTCATGATCAAGTCTCTTCCTCTACTTCCAGTAACAGCATCCCTCTTGTGGTCAGGAGCAAGTGATGTGTAGAAGGCTCCCAGTTAAAAGTCGCTGGCCTACTTGACTATGGGAATGAATGTAAGCCAGGCACATAACCAAGATTTGGCCATTTTCTCTTTCTCTGTGATTGGTGCACGATTAAGCATGTGACCCAGATGATAGAGCCTTTGCTCATGTTTTTATTTAGGGAAGTGGTTGAAGAAAATTCTCACCTTTGCTTCTGGGTTCACAGCTGTAACAGACTGCAGAGGTACCTAAGTAGCAAAAAACTGAAAGGGAGAAAATCCAAGAAAGTGGAGGAGAACAGTAGAAATAAGGTGTGTCTGTGGTAGGGAGGAGCTCTTGAGTTCTTAGCCTGATTTTTTTTTCCTGATGTTCATTGATTTTACTTACTTATTTTTAGGTTAGTTATGGGGCTTGAACTGAAGGCCTGGGCACTGTCCCTGAGTTGTTTTTTTTTTTTTTTTTAAGTATAGCACTCTAACCAGTCTGAGCCACAGGGCCATTTTGATTTTCTGATGGTTAATTGGAGATAAGAGTCTGACAACTTTCCTGACCCTGTTGGCTTCAAACCACAATTCTCAGATCTCAGCTTCCTCAGTAGCTAGGATTATAGATATAAACCATCAGCATCCGCTTTTGGCCTTATTTTTGAAGTATGTCCAACTCTTTCTCAGAGGTTCTATGAATAGTTCTGATATCCTAAGAGTTATTTATTTTTTTAAAGAAAATTCAAATTGAGGTTTTGTATCTTTGATCTAGCAATATAATTGCATACAATTTGGATTAAAACAATTTTAATTTGTTGTTTAAAAACAAAAACAGAGCATTAAATTGACCTAATTTTCAAGAATTGGAGTTTTACAGAATGATGTCAATGGTTTATTCTAGCTCTAAATTACTACAAGCATTAAGGATGAGTTGTTGCTCAGCATTTCCAGAGTCTCCACCCTCGCCCAGAGAAAAATTTCCCTGCTTAATCTGTAAACAGAATAATTATGACACAGAAACATACTCACTTACAAAACATGCAACTCAAGTAGTACTAAGGAGGAGCCATGTGGATGGCCACAGGCAGGGCTTAGAGGTCCTGGATATCAGCTTTCTCCATAATTCTCCTTCCAAAACCACCCAGATAAATCCATATCATCTGAAGAAAGCCAACTTCGAAGTAGTTCCCTACTCATTGATGGGAAGTTTGTAAAACTAAACAGACACACAGATACACAAGAATAAAAGTCCCTAAAGTGATTATGGATTACAGTATCATTAGGAAAGGTTTAGTTCTTCGAGATCAAATCTCTTCACCTCATAATTTCTTAATGGCAGAGAAATAAAAGGATTAAAAATCCTTATGAGAGCTGTTTAGAGATTCACTGTAATCCTAGCTGCTTCAGAGGCTGAGAGCTGAGAATATTGATTTGAATGAAAATTTGAGATTCTTATCTCTAAATAACCACCAAAAGTCAGAAATGGGACCCTGTGACTCAAGTGGAAGAGTGCTTGACTTGGACAGAAAGAAAAGAAGGAAAGAAAGAAAGAGAGAGAGAGAGAGAGAAGGAAGGAAGGAAGGAAAGAAGGAAGGAAGGAAGGAAGAAAAGAAAGCTCAGGGATAGCACCAAGGCTTTGAGTTCAAGACCCAGGACACACATATCCCCCCACATGCATGCATGCAGTCAACACACTTATACACAACACACTCACACCAAAACAATTCCTATGTGTCTGAAAAATTACCCTAACTTGAAAGCCAGATAATAGTTTTTCTTGGAGATCACTAGTTGGGATTGTATGCATGCATAAATGTATATAAAGAAAGATATAAGGATAGAGGTAGATGATAGATAGAGAGATAGAAGATAGATAGAGAGATAAATAGATAGATAGATAGACAGACAGATAGATAGATAGATAGATAGACAGACAGACAGACAGATAGTTAGAATAGATAAATAGAATCCTGCTGGAAAACACTCTAGTTAGGTTATCAAATAGTGTTAGCCTATGTACACCCTAAATCATTATCAAATAGGAGAGGAATATTGTTATTGGTATTTTTGTTATTGGTCCCCATGGTAGTCTAAGGCTCAAGATAAACTGAGCCCTGGTTCAAAACTCAAGGTCAGCAGGCCTTTCACATGGCCTGAACACTGGCTTCTGGAATAATATGTGAGCTTTCCATTCTAAAGAGGAGGAAATTATAAACACAGTCATGACAGCTACACGGTTGAAGCTTAATACCTGTATTCATTCATCTAAATGACAGCACAGTGACCATCTCATGTATCTTCCCAGCAAGAAAAACAGATCTTTCTTTACAGATAGAAAAAGCAATGAGCTCAGAGACTCACCAACTAATAAATGTAGATTCCAAACATAAACCCTCGTTGTCTGACTCCACTGCCTGACTCTCATCAGTCTACATCACCTCTGATGAATCACTCATCATCCTATTACAACAAAGGAAAGTACTTGGTAAATATTTGATGAATGACTGAATCAATGAGATGAAGTCTAATGCCCTCAAATCCATCGTCAATGTGCTCCTACGGATTTTGTTGGTATTTATTTGACTTTTCATGGAATGACTACCACGAGAGCCACCGTACTGCCAAAAGAGTGCTGAAAAAGAACCTGAAGACAGAGAAGAAAGGGACTTTTGTACAGTGACACACTGGGAATTGAAGTAGTTAGGACGTGCATCTTCCCTAGTTTTGCTAGAGTAGAGAATACCCAGGAAAGAAGAGTTCGAAGGAAGGAAGGCAGATGAACTATAGCTAGATTGTAAATAGGGTTGGAAGACTGTTATTCTGATTGTGAGGGAAAGTCATTAAATGGCCTCAGAATGAAGGAGAAAAGATGGCAGACACAAAACGACAAGTACAATTTCAAAAGACTGGTGCTGGTATCAGATTGGACATCCCCACCCACCCCATGATCACTCGAGAAGGGTTTACTTGCAAAGGAACTTACTTTAGAAAATGCAGAGCAAGATGTAGAGGTCCAGAAGACTAGGTCCAGAAAAGCTATGCTGTTTCCTTATAGCAAAAAGAAAAGGCACAGGTTATCCAAACTAAGAGGAAGAGAAAGGTATAATGCAACCTACCTAGAAAGGAACAGTGCCATGCTCTCAGGCTCAACTGTAACTGGCTCTACAGGGAAGAGCCCAGAAGACTAAATACTCTGATTTCACTGTATTCTTTCCATCTCCCACAGGCGCTCCCTTTGGACAAGCTCAACTGGCATCTGGAGTACATAGCAGAGTGTCAGTGAACTCACAAAGGCCAGTCTGCCGAGGCATAAAACAGAGGCAGGATTGTGGAGAGGAGCTCAGCAGGCTCACATAGTGGACATCTGTTTTCTGCTCTCCCAATAACAAAGTTCTGGGCAGTGTAGTTGACAGGAGGTTTTCTGTGCTTTGTATTCATAAAGAGTGATGTGAAAAGAATGTTAAAATAGATGAAGTTACTATCAGCATCATCAATGATTGTGCACCATAATCCTGTTTTAGACTTCGGACTCATTGATTGCTATTGTAGTTCAAGTTTGTGTAAGAAGAGCAAGTATTGTGATGGGCAGTGGGGGTGAGGGGAGAGGGAGAGGGGAAGAGCCAAAAATCACACAGGGTAATTGAACCTAAAATGAAATGTTAATTATTCATAGAATTTATTATTCATGGAAATTATTCATAGTAGACCATTGAGCATGGAGAATTAAAAATGAACTTCACTTGAGGTCACAAATTGATACTGATAGTTTCATATGCTTTTGATCAATTACATTTCTCTCAAGTTCATGGCACAATAAAAAGCTCCTGTCAACAGGAATCTTTGTACATTCTAAGCAGGACTCAAGTAATTTTACTGAACGTGTACTTCAGTACTTGATTCAAATCCTGAGACATTGTGTTTACATGTAAGCATCCATAGGCTGCTTTTCCATACCAATCACAAGTATCCTGCCTGATGAAAAATGTGGGCCAAAGTTCTGTACTTAAGTATTAACAGAAACGGATAAAAATAAAAGTGTTCTTGATAGGCCTTAGGCTTGCAGTCTGGTCTTATTTCAGGTATTTAATCTTGGGAAAATCCTTCAACTCTTTTAAGGAAGTATCTTTGCTTTGCATAAACAAATAGTATTTTCCAAGCACTGTTTATCTTCCTTACACAAAACCCTAAGAAGTAAATATGACCATTTCATCAGCTTTACTAATGAGAAAACTGAATCATAGTTACAAATGTTAAGAAAATTGCGTATAGGTTTGCAGCTAATTAATTAGCCTGACTACAAACTATATATAACACTCTCCTTTCCTCCTGCCCCAAAATAGTTTTCTGAAGTTTTACTGAAAGAACATATATTAAAATTCTGGATAAAGATAGTCCTATATAAGTGTACTAATTGTTGATTTATATATTCTAACATTCAGTACCACTCCCCAAGTATATCTTCTCAAAAAATGATCCTGTCCATTCTTCACTTAAATATTTTATCATATATTAATGATTGTCAATCTTTCTGTAATTGAGACAGCTTACTGGGCAATATTCTTAAAATAAGTTAAAAACCAACCTTACCTGCAAGAAAAACAAAGTTCAGAAATTTTTAAAAAATATAGGGGAGCTGGGAAGGTGGCTCACTGGTAGAGTGCTTGCCTTGCATGCATGAGGCCCTGGGTTTGATTCCTCAGCACCACATAAACAGAAAAAGCCAGAAGTGGTGCTGTGGCTCAAGTAGTAGAGCGCTAGCCTTGAACTGAAGAGCTGAGGGACAGTGCCCAGGCCCAGAATTCACCACAACCAAATATATGTATATATATGTTATATATATAGAGAGAGAGAAGTTTGGCAAAGTAGAAGAATATCTGCTTAGCATATATGAGGTTCTGTTAGAAATAACTGTATATTTTTATTTGGTTGGTTATGGGGCTTGAACTCTGGGCTTGGGCACTGTCCCTCAGCTCTTCAGCTCAAGGCTAGTGCTTTACCACTTAAGCCATAGAACCACTTCCAGTTTTCTGGTGGTTAATTGGAGACAAGAGTCTTATAGACTTTCCTGCTCAGGCTGGCTTTGAACTGTGATCCTTAGATCGCAGCCTCCTGAGTAGCTAGGATTACAGATGTGAGCCACCGGTGCCCATCAATTTTATAATTTTATAAAATAATTTTATAAATAATTTTATAAACACACTTCACCCACTATGATTTACTCACTCACTAGGATATACTTAGTTGCACTTCAGAATTAATTTATACTTTCAGTGTCGTTATTGATTTAATCATCCCCACCCAAAAAAATAGGTCCTCATATTTTCCAGTAAGTATGCAATATACTATTGGCCTTGCCATAGTGTTTTGTTCTATGTCATAATTCTTTTTCATCATAATGCTGGTACTGAGGCTGCACTTTTGTTTGGCTTTGCTGCTCAAGGTTAGCACTCTACCACTAGAGACACATCTCCACTTACAGCTTTTGGGTGACTAGACAGTAGAGTCTCTAAGATTTGTCTCCCAAGACTGGCTTCAAATCTCGATTTTCAGATCTCAGCCTCCTAAATAGCTAGGATTACAAGTAGGAGCCACCAGTGCCTGGCTTATGTCATAATTCTTAATACAAATGTTTTGTGTTCAGAATCTTCTTAGGTCATTACACTAATCAAAATAAATCTCTAATTGTATATATGGAGGGAAAATTCAGAAGGCTAAAAGAGACATGCTAGTTGAAAAGCACTAAGAATATGCAGAGAAGTAGTTTCATCAAAAGGTCGATTCTTCCCTTTCTTTTTGAACTGCTATAGGCCTATACCTCAGCACTTGTCAATTTTCTCCTCAGCATTTGTCTAAAGAAGATTGTACTTCCTCCAAGTCTTTTTCACATCAGTACAATCTGCCATCCAATGTAGGAAAGACATCTGATGTTGTGTGGCCAGGGGGAAAAGTATGTGTAAATCCTTAGAGAATTCTAAGAAATAGAAATTCTCAGTGTCCTCTCTCTATGAGAATTCAGACAAATGTATAGAAGCAAGAAAAGGATGAGTTATGTTAGAAAGAAACTTGTTCAAAGTAGAGTAATTACTAAATGCAGAAAGCAAGTATCCTACAGTAAAAGACATTAAGAGATGTCTTTATACTCTCTATAACTGAAACAACATAAAATTTCTTGTCTGAAGTCTCCAATCATATGGAACACCGAAAATTCATCTAGCATTTTACACCATATAAGAATATTTTATATTAAAAATGAAAAATAGTTCATTGTACTTTGAAACTTAGAAGGGAACCCTAAGCAGCTTAGCAGCATTATACTGATACTGTGGCATTGCCCCATTGCTACTGATAAAAATGTTTCTATTGTCTGTATGCTAAGACAACATGGATTAATTACTCCTATACCTTTTAAGAATTAAAGGAGATAGTGCTATAATTGGTTAGATCAAGTCATGGAGAATGGGAAAGGAACAGCAGTGCTTGATTCACCAGAGGTTTAACTTATTTTTCTTAGATTTTTGTGCCGTATTGTGACTGGATCTTAGGGCTTAGGCATTGTCCCTTAGCTTAATCACTCAAGGTTATTATGCTCTACCACTTGAGTCACAGTTCCACTTCAAGCCTTTTGCTGGTTAATTGGAGATAAGAGTCTCATGGACTTTCTTACCCAGGCTGACTTTGAACTGTCATCCTCAGATCTCAGTCTCCTGAGTACGTTAGGATTACAGGTATGAGCCACAGGTGCCTTGCTCAGGCTCGTTTTTATTGTTTACATATTGTTATTTACCTAAATCATCTGAAGAAGACAGGATGATTTTGAGAGGTTGTAAATAAACTGGACTTGTGGGCCCCAGAGAGTCATGCTGTATCATTATCACCTACTGATGTCATCACTGCTGAAGATGGTGAAGAGTTCACACTTCGTTATTGGATTATTATGAGTTTCCTAATTCAGTTTTTGTACCTCTGTTAGAGAAGGGAGGGTACCCTTAGTGTTCTGAAAGGATCTAAGCAAAAAACGAGCAAGGAATCTATCTATCTATCTATCTATCTATCTATCTATCTATCTTATACTAAATGAGGATTAAAGTTTTATTGGAAAGCCAAAAATTCAACTAAAAAGAGGGCAGGTACCAACAGTAAAGAAAGGTTTGGAATATGAGTAAGACAGCTTTACATTCTGACTCTATTCCTCTTATCAATGTGACCTCATAAGGATTAGTTACTTACACTTTCTAAGGTTTACACATCTCAACACTATCAGAAGACAATGCTGCTTCTTGAGCATTCATGGCTTTCACTTGTAATCTGGGTATTCAGGAATCTGAGATCTGAAGATCATGGTTTCTGCCACCATCAATGGCAGAAGATTCCACAAGAATCCATCTCCAAAATCAGCAAAAACCTGGGCTGGAGGCATGGCTCATGTGTAGAGCACCAACTGGTTAAGTAACCAGAACCCATGAAAGTCCCTGACTTCAAATCCTAATGCTAATAGAAATTCAAACCCCAGTACATACAAAGAAAAATCCCCAAAAAGCTAATGCCATAGTAGTCAAAGGAAATTAAATGGATAGTAAGAGATGATATGAAAGTACTTAATAAATTTTTATATTTTTTATGATCTCCTCAAAAATAAACATTTCCAGCTCAATTTGAAAGTATAATCAATGCATGTTGTATATGTGTATGGAAATACCAGGGAAAATCTCATTAATATGAAAAATTAATTAAAATATATATTAAAAAGTACATTGCATTTCTAAGGAGTTACACTGTTTGAGTTCTTCCATGAGTCTACCATTTGGCAGTTAATTCATTTGGGTACATCACCCAAAGTATTTGTGTATACCACCCAAAGTATTTACTTATATAAACTAATTCTAGCTTCCACATATTAGAACAAAAGAAATGGGTACTTAAAAGGGGGTTAGGTGATGGGGTTAAGGGGAATGAGATAGACAAATGAAGAGAAGAAGTGGAGGAGAGTGCAGTCAATGATTAAATCAATATCCTAAAAAAATTAATAAGTAAGGGAAGAGATGATTTGGGAGGGATAGGTGAGAATATTGAAAGGGGTGACATTTGGTCAGGATGCATTATATTCACAAACTGATTTGTTGAATGGCTACACCTTTGTACAACTACTTAAAGATTATATATATATATATATATATATATATATATGCATACATTTTTTCAATTTCCCAACATCTAAAAACTTAAGTCCAAATGCTTTATAATACAAGTTACAATCATGTGACCTATAACTCTCTATCAAAAGGTCTCAGTCTCATCTCCAACTTCTCACTTTTACAAGTTCTGTCCAGAGTAAAGCCAGACCTGCATTCCTGGATACATTTCTCTCTCTGTCTCTTTGTTTCTCTGTGCCTCTCTTTCTGCTCCTCCTCCCTCTCCCTCTTCTCCTTTCTTCCTTCCCCTTTCCCTTTTATTCCTCTTCTCTCTCATTATCATCTAGGTTTGTGTATTAAATCACATTATCATTTTGCATTACTGTTATTTGTCTGACAAATGTCTAAGATCTCAGTTTAGATACTATCTCCTTATGGGTAATGGCATACCATCACTAACCATAATTTCTCATTCTCTGAAATCCTCTTACCTTCTATTTGCTTGCTCTTAAAAAGCAAAGCCAAACAAAGTCTAAGGATCACATGCAAAAAATGTCCTATTTCTCTTACTGATTGTGAGCCACCTAGGAGCAGAATTATGTTTGGTACAGTTCCTTAAGATAAAAAAAAAATAAGGCACTTCACAAATAAGTGTTTTAGCTAGTATCAGTTTAATTAGCAGGCACAAATAACCAGAGAAAATGACTTGCAACGTCAAAATGAATCAATGCTATAAACTAGGTGTGTCCTAGGAATGATGATGCTAGTATAAATGCCCAATAAATATAAGTGTTGGTGGGGAGTAGCTTGAGGAATGTGTAGCCTTTGGAGTAACTGAAAGGAACCAGTAAGGCATTACTGGTAGAAAACAGATATAAGTGCTGGGTGTTGGTGGCTCAAGCCTATAACCCTAGCAATTCAGTACACTGAGATCTTTTGAGTGGTTCCAAGCAGGCCAGAGAAGAAAAATCCATGAGTCATTTATATCCAATTAACAACACAACAAAAACTACAAAACACAAAACACAAGTGAAGATATAGCTCAAATACTAAGGTACCAGCCTGGTGCATAACCATAATTGAGAGCATAAAGCCCTGAGTTCAAGCCCCAGCATAGGCACACACACAAAATCAAAACCACATATAAACTGTAGCCTAGCAGAAAACTTACTGTGGCAAAGCCAGAGAAGCCACCTAGGTAACAATCATATAGAGTACACTGGGTTGAAGTGGAAACTGAACTGATGCCAGCCAAGCACAACTTCTTTTGCATTGTAGATACAAGGTGCTTTAACATTCTTGGTAAGTCACTTACAGCAAAATATTCATTATTAAGTGAAAACTCTTCAGCATATATAACTTGCCAATATCCAAGAAAATTAGAGTAGCTACTAAGACATTTTACAATGTTGGGAGATTAATTATATCCTTGAGAGAAATAACTATATCCACAGGTGTCCTGTTAGATAGACCAAAGGAGGAAGGGCACGTTGGTGGTGGTGACTGTGAGAGCAAGCATTTCCTAAGAGGTTGCTCTCTTATTACTACTGAGGTTCAAAACAACATTTCTCTATACAAGTGATCCCAACTATCAGACACGTCTTTAATCTCAGGTGACTCATCCCATTCTCCTAAAAGCAAGATGTGTGTTTCTTTTTCTTTTTTACTTGATCTAGAATTTGATCTAAAACTAAATCTAAACACAGACTCTGAAATGCCACGCAGTTGCTCTGCCCAGCCTGTCATGTGATAAAAGTGTATATGTGATGTTCACATGGCACACCCTCTCCCCCCAAAGGCAAAATACAGACTGCTGCTCTACCTAATAACTGCACAGCTGACAGATTCATCAGATCAATAGACGACTTTTCAAGATAGGAGAGCATTTGCAAGAGGAAATACTTAAACCATCCACAAAGAGAATGGTTGGCTGTGTGGGACAGAATGGAAAAGTGCAACTCCTATGGGTGGAGGGAGAAGATTGTTGCCATGGAAGAGGGGGATATTGGGCACTCAACATCTGTACAGACACGCTCTCATCAAGAAACTGCGGGGAGCACTATTGCTCCTGGATTTACACAAGTCATGTGAGTAGAAGCCAGAGAACTGTGCACCATACTGATCTTCACCCAGACCACAGCTCAGCTCAAAGACAAGTAGGAGTTTCCTATCTTAATCTATAGTTTTCTTTTTAAAGCCTGGATTAAGGTGTCACCATTCACCATTAATGCCAACACTCCTGATAGTTGAAACACAGGATCTTTTTCTATTCTACTGTAAAGCTGGAAGAGGGAGTTCCTGTGGAGATTCAAATGTTAACTTTTACTTATAAACATACAGAAATATCCATTCATATGTGTTACATATGAACGCGTGTGTTTGGGTGTGAATGCGTTTATATATCGCTAGTAGACATATTCTTGGGCACCTGACAATGACTTTAGAATTGATCATTACCTGTACAAGACACTATGTTGAAAATGAACTTTACAACTTGTGGGGTGGGGAGGGAAGGAGGAGTTAGGGAGGTGGGGAGGGAAGGGATAGTAGGGGAAAAACAAAGGAGGAGGTAACAATGCTGGACAGGAAATGTACTCATTACCTTACTCATGTAACTGTAACCCTTCTGTACACTATTTTTACAACAAAAATGTATTTAAAAAAGAATAAAAAAGAATTGATCATTACCAAAAATATTGAAAACAATGCTTCTCCTTCCTTTCACCACCAGTTTCATGGCAGATTATATCTCTGTGAATTCCATAAACAATCAGTAGTGGTAATTCAAATTAAGAAAATGATGAAATCATCTGACTTTTAAAAACTCTAAAGTATGTATGCCTAAGCCTGAAGAAGACATTTCACTTTATAACCAGCCATCTTTCCAAAATACCAGATAGAAGTATACAATGGTGGTAGCAATGCTTTCATAGTAAGAATAAATAACAAATATTCAATGAGAAATTTCTGTCTCCCAATTCCCCAAGTAGTCTCTATCACACTTTATTGTAGCATTCAGTAACGTTGCCTTGTTAATGTTATCTTAAGGAAAAATGTTTGAATGTAATTAATTATAAGTGTTTATCATAACAAATATTAGTTTGTTATAATTAAATTTAGCACTTTACCGTAACTACCAAATGAAGATTTGGTTAAACATGAGGTCTAATTATTCTCAATGACAAATAAAATCAAGGAAGTGTTAGTGCAATTCTGTTTGTTCAGTAGGCTTATGTATATGTATGTATGTATTCTATGTATGAAAATTATTTAAATAAGAGATAAGAAACATTAAAGACAGAACATTAAGCTAAACTCTATTCTATTAAAACATTATCTATAACATCAAATCAATATTTTAAGTGAACTTAGCTGCTTTGCATAGATTTGCTTATAATGTAATATACAAATTATCTAGTTGTTTAATTTTATTAGTACTATAACAATATTGTTATACCATGCTTTCAATATATCATAGAGTAAATTGAAAATGGGTAGCCATTAATATGGGTTTTCATGAGAAAAGATAAGTTTTTGAAGATCATCTTACTGAGCAAGATACATTAGGCTCAAAAAGTCAAGCATTGAATCTTTCACTGATTTGTGGAATCTAGAGCTAAGATGCTAAGATAAAGAAGATGAAGAAGGAGGAAGAGAAGAAGGGAGAGGAGGAGAAAAAGGAGGAAGAGGAGGTAGGATGTGAATATAAATGAGGATCTCTCTGGGCAGAAGTATAGGGAGGGAGGGAGGAAAAGAAAGGATATTGAAGGGTGAAGAAGATGGCTGTATGTTATATTCCCATACATAAAATAGCAGCATAATGAAACCCAAAAAACACTGTTTGAAAAGAGTTCAGAGAATTGAGTACTATCATGACAAAGAGAAATTCAATCTGATTTCCCCTTCCTGACTTTTATTGGTGTCTTTAGCTTATAATACCTGAATATAATCCAACTTTTTATTTATTAAAAAGAAAAAGAAAAAAGAAAAAAAAGAAGAGTGCAGAGGAGAAAGGGGTATGTGAATACATAGGAAAGAACGAACTTATTCAAAGTACTCTACACACACACACACACACACACACACACACACACACACAGGATTATTATGATGAAATTTAGCTTATATTATTAATGTATGTCAACTAGAAGAATGCAGGCTATATTCTGAATTGTGTTCTCTCAAAATCCTCTGTAGAAACTCAGCCCCAAGTGGAATTCCATCTGAACATTGGGCCTTTAAGGAGGTAATTTAGGGAAGGAAGTGATAGGGTATAAAGTCATGAATTCAACACACTGCTTCAGAAAATCTAGGTTCAAAGAACTCAGAAGCAAGCTACCATAAAATAGACACAAACATTCCAAGACCTCTTATTTAGTGAGCCATCATGCATCTATCCCTAGTTACTAAATGCCTCCTGAATGTGAGGCACTGAGATTTTTAATGATCATGACAGGCATGGACCCTATCTTCAGGCATAGAATAGAAATAATATTAGGAATAAGACTTTTTATATTATTATTTATATAATGTTTACTGATCTTCAAGTAATTTTCTTCCAATTACATGTGCTTCGTTATAATAAACAAATTAACTGGGAAGATGAGCTGAGATTGGCAGAACCTGATTCTTCTCGGAGGGAAGAATGTGGTTAGTAAATGGAGAGTCATCTTGGGTGATGATTATAGAAAAGGGATTAAAAATTGTAAGACTCAGATGGCTGGCATGTCCTTTGAAATAAAAGAAGAATGTAGCTGAGGAAAAAAGGAGAAGCCTAGTATGGACCAAATGTGTGGAGGGAAAGTCATATTAGGGAATTGAAACTTAATTCTGAGTGCAATGGAAGCCAGGGAGAATTCCAAGCAGAAACAAAACAGGACCTAATTTTTATTTTTCGGTCGTGGGGCTTGAACTCTGGGCCTGGGCGCTGTCCCTCAGCTCTTCAGCTCAAGGGGAGCGCTCTACCACTTGAGCTACAGCGCCACTTCCCATCTTCTGGTGGTTTATTGGAGATAAGTTTCATGGCTTTTCCTGCCTGGGCTGGCTTTGAACCGCGATCCTCAGATCTCAGCCTCCTGAGTAGCTAGGATTACAGGCTTGAGCCACCAGCGCCCGGCAACAGGACCTAATTTACATTTGGAGACTACCAACCTGAAGTGCGTAACGTACCCATGTTCCAGTGATACAAACACCACCAAAGACACCGCAGGCTCACTGACGGATGAGGAGAAAGCCTCCTTCCTTCAGGACCCAAACTGCCTTACAAAGAAGCCATAGCTCAAATGGGGCTCACAAGTGTGTTTTCTGTTTTGAGTTACCCAATTTAAAGATACTTTCCTTGCACAATAAAAGACCCCGAATAGCAAAAACGCTCCTCAATGGAAAGAACACTGCTGGAGGAATATGGTATTGACCAAATTTCAAACTCTACTATAAAGCCATAGTAATCAAAACAGCTTGGTATTAGCATAAGAACAGACCTCAGGACCAATGGAATAGAATTGAAAACCCAGAAATGAACCTACAGACCTATAGCCATCTAATCTTCAATAAGGGAGCTAAAACAATAGAATGGAAGAAAGAAGCCTCTTCAGTAAATGGTGCTGGCAAAATTGGTTAACTACTTGTAGAAAACTAAAGGTAGATCCTTATATATCACCCTGCACCAGAATCAACTCCAAATGGATCAAAGACCTCGAAGTCAAAGCAGACACTCAGAAAACATTACAGGATGGAATAGGAGAAACCCTAGGTCTCCTTGGCTCAGGCCGAAATTTTCTGAATAGAGACCCTGAAACACAACAAATCAAAGGAAGGTTGGACAAATGGGATTGCATGAAGTTGCAGAGCTTCTGCATGGCAAAGGACATAGCTAGAAAGATCAATAGAAAGCCCACGATTGGGAGAAGATCTTCACTAGCCATACAACAGACAAGGGTCTCATATCTAAAATATACTTGGAACTCAAAAAATTAAATCCCCAACAACAAATCCTCAAAGAAACAACTGCCCAATAAAGAAGTGGGCTAAAGACTTAAAGAGAAACTTCTCTGAAGAAGAAAGAAGGATGGCCAATAGACACATGAAGAAATGCTCAACCTCCCTAGCCATAAAAGAAATGAAAATCAAAACAGCATTGAGATACCACCTCACTCCAGTTAGAATGGCAAAAATCAAGAACTCTAACAACAACAGATGCTGGAGGGGATGTGGACAGAAGGGAACCTTACTTCATTGTTGGTGGGAATGTAAACTTGTCCAACCACTTTGGAAAGCAGTATGGATGTTCCTGAAAAGACTTCACATAGAGTTCCCCTATGACCCAGCAATCCCACTTTTGGGCATTTACCCAAATGTTTACAAACAAGACCACACTAAAGCTACCAGCACAACTATGTGCATTGCAGCATTATTTACCATAGCTAAGATATGGAACCAACCCAGATGCCCTTCAGTAGATGAATGGATCAAGAAAATGTGGTATATATACACAATGGAATTCTATGCCTCCATCAGAAAGAATGGCATTGCTCCATTTGTTAGGAAATGGAAAAACTTAGAAAAAATCATATTAAGTGAAGTAAGCCAGGCCCAAAGAAACATAGGTCCCATGGTTTCCCTTATTTGCAATATCTAGTATATGTATGAGTCAAGTAGAAAAGGTCAGATAATGTGATGTTAGGAAAATGAACCCTTAGATATGTATTTTAATGTTTTTTTCTTTCATGCATTTGTTTCTAACGCATTTATAAGATGATTTCTATGTTGCTTTGTATGTCCCTCCCCCACAGTATAACCCCTTCTTTCACTATACTTGATGTCACATAACTTGTGGAGGAGATGGGGAAAAACAAGTCGTTTAAGGATACAGGTGGACCTGTTGCAACAATGAGAAGTACAAATTGTCATGTGGAAAACGAGCTTTACAACGTCGGTGCGGAGGGGGGGGGGAGGGGAGGGGGGAGGATTGGGTGAGGGGGGGAGGCTGGGAAGGGATGTGAAGAGTAAACAAAGGAGGAGGCTGCAATGCTTGATAAGAAGTGTACGCATTATCCTGCCATGTAATTGTAACCTCTCTGTTCACAAAAATAAAATAAAATAAAATACTTTCCTTGCAACTGGGTTTACTGTGTCTCTGGGTGTTTTTTTTTAAATTCTGGAAGATGCAGCAACATTGAACTTGAATTCCTGCCTGGGACCCATGGATTGATTCGAGAAGCAGCTGCCTGCTCTAGTTCCCCATTTGGAAAACATTAGAATTTTCCAAAGAAAATTCTGGTTATCCCAGTTCTCTCGCTCTCCAATGCCTACCAGGTAGCCTGCTTCATTCACTTCTTTCACCTGTTAGATGTATGTAGATGTAATTATTTCACTGGAACTATGGTCATGAATAGGCATAGCCTTTGCATGCTTTCTCTGGTGCTGCCTCAAAACTTTGAGGTAGATACTAACTTGATCATTTTTCTAGATCGGATCTTTGTCCCCTTATTAACCCTAAGTTTCTTTATCCAGTCATTTCTTCAAGACCACATGTAGACATGAAACATCAGCTTGTCTTAGTGCTCCTCCATAGTCTAGTCCTTTGCTTTGGTTCTATGAGCCATGGCTCCAGGGCTCTAGGTCAGGTGTTTGACCAGGTTCCTCTCTGCAGACCTTAACATTTGGACTTTGCAATATCTGCATCTACTGTTCAAGAGATTGGGGGGAGGCTTTGGACAATCATTATTTCAATGCAAAACATAATGCTGCTTAAGTATGGAGGCTCTTCAAAAGACTAAACATAGAGCTCCCCTATGATCCAGCAATCTCACTCCTTGGCATTTACCCAAATGATCACAAACAAGGCCACACAAAAGCTACCAGCACAACTATGTTCAATGTAACATTATTTACCATAGCTAAGATATGGAACCAACCCAGATGCCCCTCAATAGATGAATGCATCAATAAAATGTGGTATATATACACAATGGAATTCTATGCCTCCATCAGAAAGAATGTCATCGCCTCATTTGTAAGGAAATAGAAAGATTTGGGGAAAAATCATAGTAAGTAAAGTAAGCCAGGCCCAAAGAAACATAGGCTCCATGGTTTCCCTTGTTTATAATAATTAGTATATGTCTAGGATAGTTCTAGCAGAGGATCACAACAGCTCGATAGCTATGTGCATATGACCATATAAAATGATGCTAATCAAAATGAGCACCAAGATACGGAAACAAGAGTTTTTTTTTTAATGTGCTGTGTGTAGTTATTTCTTTTTTCTTTCATTTGTTTATTCCCCTTTGGTTTATCCCCTGTGGACACTGTTTTTGATTTTGGTACCCTGTGTCCTGTGTATATGTTAATCTGATTTGGAGAAGGGAAGGGGAATGATGAAATGGTGAGACAAAGGACAAAGAGTGAACCAATACAATAGTGATACTCACGAGATACTATGTTGAACTTTTTGAACTTTACAACTTCCACTAAATGAACTTTACAACTTGGAGGAAGAGGGGAGTCAGGTGGGAGGCAAAGTGGGAGAAAAATGAAAAATGGGGTAAAAATATTCAACAAGAAATGTACTCATTACCTTATTTATGTAACCATAACTCCTCTGTACATCACCTTTACAATAAAATATATTTTAAAAAAACATATGTTGCTTATAGTGTTTTTTCTAATTTACTGTATTGTTATTTTAGATGTGATGTACAATGGAGTTACCTTTACATATGTCAGGTAATACGTACATTTCCTTTCCCATAGTGTCATCTGCTCCCTCATTCTCTCCCATTCCCTTCCTCCCAACTCCACCCATGAGTTGTATAGTTCACGTTCATCAATGTGTACTCCACTGTGCACTTTTTTTTACCTCTTTTCCTCTGATTCTGTGCCCTCCCCCCACAGAAGTTCACATGAGTACACCATATATAAGGTAAAGAATACAGAGTCATCAGAAAAAGAAAAAAAAACAAATTAAGAAAAACGTCCTTTGTTTCCATATCTTGGAGCTCGTTTCAGTATGTATATCATTTTATATACATATGAAGAGGCGCTTGCATATTGCACCCTTGTGTTTCTTTCCTAAGGGAACCCTCTTTTGGTCTCACTGTGTGTAAATATCTAGAATTCTGTGTAATTTGTCATATCCCAGTGCATTTTAGATCTACCTTGTACATTTCAGGGAGAACATGCTCCATCTGTCTCTGTGATCTTGGTTTACCTCACTGAACATGATTTATGCTAGTGCCATCCAGTTCTTTGAAAATAATGCCATCCAGTTCTTTGAAAATGGCATTGTTTTATTAAGGCTTTATAATTAAACTTTAAATTTGAAAACTAGACATACACAATGTCTTATACATTATTAGATATGCTATGAAACTTGCCCAGCTGAGATTAAATAAAGCCTGCTTTACATATTAGCTCCTTTGTACAGTCTCCCTAGAAAGCATACAATGTTGTTAAATCCAGAATAATACCATAAAATGCTTTGGACACCAAAATTAGATCATTTATTTATTGCTACCCCCAGTTCCAAGACCAGTTAGTGGCATAAGTTAGTTTCTCCCTGTATACTTTGTTGAAATTGTGAATGAATGGCAGGCCACTAGAACCAGCCCAGAATTATGCTTTGGGCAGATGAAGTTACAAAATAGGAACTGAGGTTGAATTGTGTGACAAGATCTTCAAAATAATAGAAACAGAGTCAATACTACTTATTCTTCAAATGCCAACCATTATTTGTGAATGATGGCCTCTAGTTGTACTCCCAAGCATACCCTGAACCTGTAATGTCTCTCAGACATTAGTTTGCCTACTAATTAGGTCTTGATAAAAACAAAGTTCCTGTTAAGTTTGGTATATATTGCTGATATAGACCAAGGGACAATATATTGATGAAATTATAAAGCAATAGAGAATATTTTCCAGTAAGGGAATATTATACTTACCACTGAACCATACAGGAAAATAGAGTTATCCAAATATTGTTGAACCCAAGTCTGAACTATACCTTCTGTTACCCCACGTTACTCTCCTCCTCTCCCTCAGCCAACATTTTGGACAGAATAGACATTCATCTCGCTCAGCAATAAATTAAAATCAGTCCATAACTCTACCCTTACTACTATTACATTGAAAATGACAGATATGATTCTGATCTTTCTCTTTAGTTCTATCCAATACAGAAAACCCTAACCCTTGATAAAATCCATTATGACCCCCATAGTACTTAATAAAATAATAAACAAATATACCATAAGAGACAGAAATCTGTGTAACCATCTTGTTTAGTTGCTCATAAAAATAGATTAATAAAAATAAAATCTATAGACTGGCCTGGTTTCTAAAACTTGTTTTAATCAAAGTAACCTCATATGACTATTTTACTTTTTGTAGGAAAATCCATAAGTGTTCTAAAAATATTGTAGGAGTATATACTTCCTTCTGTGTACTAACTCAAATCAACAGCTTCAGGTAAGGAGAGAGAAATAAAGTCACATGGAAGTAGAAATTGAGGCTATTTTGAATCTGTTAGCCTTATGATGGGATGTTTTAATTTATGCATCATAAAAATCTCTTTACACCACTCTGCCTGTAATTGCAACAGCTCACAGTGCTCGCCTATTCTTTGGCTTCATTCTGTTCTGGAAAAGCTAGTGAAATGTCACTTTATGTAACTCATGGTTTGCTGGGGGGAAACACATACTTTTAGACATAATCATTGATTCTATTTTACCTTAACATATAACTAATTAGAATAACAACAATAACAAAACACAAACATCAGTTATACGAAAATAGCTTGTTAACTTTTAAAGGACTGGATGGAATGATATACTAGTCTTTACAACAATGATAATTTGGGTAATTCTCTCTGTGAAGATAAAATTGCATATTGTGTTAGTAAAATCTGTTCCTCCAACCAGTTCTTCCTTCCGCCTATTATTATTATGAGAGACCTATCTAGTATCCTTTTTATTCTTCTCAGAGTCCCAGTTTACTCCAAGACTAAAATGTACTTAGTTCCACATAACCACTAAAAGCCAAACTTAACAATACTGTGTTGCATGCCTCATTTGTAGACAGGCTTCAGCTACTTTTTATAATAAGACTTGAGCAGAAGGGTTTGGGCATACATATGGGGAAATTTCCTCCTCTTGGTAAAGAGAACAGATGCATTAGCATCACTCTTTTATCCTTCTTTCTACTTTGAACTTGGACTTGACATCTGAAACCATCATAGACACCTAGAGAATATCATCATAGACACCTAGCAAATATAGAAGGAAGGAAGGAAGGAAGGAAGGAAGGAAGGAAGGAAGGAAGGAAGGAGGGAGGATGGGAGGGAGGAAGGAAGGAAAAAGAAGGAAGGAAGGAAGGAAGGAAGGAAGGAAGGAAGGAAGGAAGGAAGGAAGGAAGGAAGGAAGGAAGGAAGGAAGGAAGGAAGGCAGGCAGGGAAGGAGGGAGGGACGGAGGGAGGGAGGGAGGACAAAAAGGAATAGGAATGGTTTGATACTAAGTATCCAAATAGTAGAAAGCGCACTCCTAGATTGTGAACAACTTTATTGAGATGTGTGTGAAAAGCAGCAAAATACCTACGACTAATCTTGTTAATTACTGAAAAAAGTCAGTCCTCTTTTGATTAAGACGTTAGCTCAAGCCCTCTTGACTTGGAACTGAATATTTTTCAACTGATACAATTAACTTTCTGTAAAAGAACCCCTCTTCTCAAAAGTCTCCCATTGTTCATCTTTCTCTCTCCAATTCTACATTCCTCTACAGCTCTTAAACACAATGTGTTCCAACCATCTAAATTGTTCACCACTCTCTGTGCCCTTTCTATGGCCCATGCGTTTTAAGTGTTTCTTCCTCAAAAGTTATGTCAGGACATGTGTTCCATTACTCAGCAAATCTACCTTCAAGAATATTTCCATCTTAAATTCCAACATAAAGACAAATTGTTCATGAGAACCTCATTCAGAATAACTCCGAATTGAAAACAACCAGACCACCATCAGCAGTAGAATGGATGATTAATGTATGGTATATGGACAGCAATGAAAATGAACAGGTAAAGCCACCATCCATGACACATAGCCTGGCAAACATAACATTGGACAAAGCAGCCAAACTAAAAGGAGAGCTACTGTATCACTTCATTCATTTCAAGTTTTACAATAGGCACCATTAATCTGCACCATCAGAGCAAGATCATTGGTA
Organism: Dipodomys ordii; assembly: GCF_000151885.1. Lineage (NCBI taxonomy): Eukaryota > Metazoa > Chordata > Mammalia > Rodentia > Heteromyidae > Dipodomys > Dipodomys ordii. The sequence continues at coordinate 4,341,865 of NW_012267261.1, forward strand.
CCCTTGGGGTGGCAATGACTGGAAGGAGACAGAGGAGTAACCGGAAAGCTGGCAACATTGTATTTTCCATTTTATGTAATGCTAACATGGGTGTTAGCATCATGCGTAATGTATGAATTTCTCCATATATAATATTTAAATAAAATTTTCCAAAACAAAAAGGATGTTCACATAAAAAGAATCACCAATAGAACATTTCTTCCACAGTCCTTCTTCTGACTTCCTTGTTTCAGTTTAACCACTTCCTGTCTTATGCTTCATGGTTATCCTAGAACACACATTGCAGGTTGTTTGGTACTAAAGGGTTCATATGTGCAAGTTACTTGTCTTCCTACAGCATGCTGATTTCTCTCAAAACAACCTCCTGTATAATATACCTCTCAAGGAACAGTTGAATATCTCTGTGTTCTTCAGCTCTTGTGATCTAATGATTTGGAAATCTGAAGGCAGTTGTATAGCAACAGAAGGTGCATTGGGTTAAACATTGTGACTTTATTTTGAAGCCATCACCTGCCTGTCTTCAGCTGTGGAAACTGATACTAGCAAACTTACCTCTTAGAGATTGAATTTCTTAATCTGAAATAGAGGGAATATAATGTTGGCTTTATATGTTATATATCTCAAGAGAACTCATGTACATAAGTTTTCTGTAAATTCCAAAATCCAGAACATGCTCAAAACACTTTTCTTCCATTGTCTTAAATACCAGTAGTATTTCCAAGCCTTTTTCATAATGCACTAGAGTAAAATAGAAGGGCTTCTGAGGATTAAGAATAGATAACAATGCATGCTAATGAAAAAGCACTATTCTAAATATCCACATGATTATTGTAATTAAAATATTGAGCACATATAAAATCAGGTGTTTTGTCTCTCCTTCAAACAACATAGGGGTGTGTATGGTGGTACAGTAGATTGTTCTAAATATCATAGTACAGATTCAGCCCCCAAATCTGAATTTGAAGAACTGTGTTTATGTTTGTGCAGATCTATATGTGGCATCACAGGAAGAGAAAGTCAAGTTGTCTTCACTTATGTCTTAGATCTTTCATGAGAATTAATCAATACTTGAAGAGGAAGGAAATACTTATTTCGCATATTTTCTTAATCATGTTTTAAAGTCAAGAGATTCTTTTTATTAATTAGTATATAAATGTAGCCTATATCATACATTTTCTCATGAATGTTTCTCCAATTATTTCCTCCTACTTCTCATAACGACACACACACACACACACACACACACACACACACACACACACACACAGACATATGGATAGGAGTTGGAATTTTCTCTGAAATTACTGATATTTGGGGGAGTAGAGGGAGAAATTATATTACTATAATTTTTACATTATTCTAGCAAATATTTCCTTGATGCAGTCTTATTTTTAACATTTTCTAAATCATGATACAAAAAATGATCATGATGTCATTCAGGAAAAAAGCTTTAGAATTATGGGCTATCTCGAAATAACTGGTTTTCATATTAGAAAAAAGCCTACTAAACTTGCAAATACTGTTGCTGGGACAAAGCTAAATTGATTTTTCTAATGGATTGATTTAAATAATATAGTAATATAATAGAGGGTGAGGATTTCTAGAATTTTCGGCTATTGTGTCAGTGGGTATTTTTTTACATACCATCAGGGTTGGGAAAAGTCTCCTCAAGGATGTTTGTTCTCTTCTGGGTTACAACCTAAAAGAGTATTCCAATTTATAGTCTAGGTGGCAGAATTAAGAAGGAATGCTATAAACTAAAGTTGTTCCCAAGGAACATAAAAATAGTTACCTCAGTATGCAACTGAGGGAATTATAAAATCAGGACATAAGCAGAAATATGGAGCATTTGTGCATGCCTTGGTCAAGGGGTGGCTTAAGTCCAGGTCTCAGTCTCAGCTCTGAGACAGTGTTGAACTTCAGCTTGCTCATATATAAAAGGACTGAATTTTCTCTGAAGTTCCTTCCAGCGTATCAATCCACAAGTCAATGTAGAACACATTAACTCTGTGTTAGGAGCACAATTAGCTGTTGAAGATGTCAAATGGACTTACTGTTAACTAAGTGGCCCATAAATTAAATAGTTGCTTTTGTCTTCAACCTATCCACTTATTCAGTGCTATGTGTTAAAGGTTATACTGTGTTACAGTGAATTTCACCCACTGAAGGAAGACACAGGAAGAAAAGACTAAAAAACTAACATTCTCTTCTGTCATTCAGAAGCAATGAAATTATGTCCTATTAACATTGTTTTTGACCCTTTTCTCCCCTGGATCAGAGACAAATGACAGAACAAGGAGCCAGTGATTTGCCTAGACTTTAGCACTAAAATGGCAAATTTTGTATTTCTACACATCTTCTGAACTCCAGATTCTCTCCTTGTTTTGGACATATCCAATTATGACTTACACTTATCTTCCTCTGTGGCTTACCATAGCCATACTTTATATCACAACTTAGATTTGACTAGTACTGAAGCTGGAAGTGGCTTCATAAGTCTGTGATATTTCTGAATTCATTCAGCATCTTCCTGCATGACAAAAACTGAAAGACACTAAGCAACCAAATCATTTACTATATGCTCTATGTGAGTATAGTCATTATATTTCCTTTTGAACCTGTTTGCCTTTCAATCTATCAAACCTAATTCTTATTATACTTCAATCTCTTCTCTCTATGACAATTCCTGTAGTGTCATTACCTGCTTCTGAGTCATGGTTTCAAATTCCTAGTGGAGTCACCTACATTTTGTAGAAATCATGGCACTCAAAAACAGAAATTTCTTCCTTCTCATCTGCAGATGTTTTGTGATCAGCACAAAGTACCAACCACATCTGGATTCATCATTTTATTCCCTCCCTCACCTGTTATTTCTTCAACAGTCTGGAGAATATAGATTGAAATGTAGCTGTAGTGCAGAGAGACCCAACAGTGAAGCCCCGGGACTTGTTTCCACATTTGAGATTACTATAGGAAATGGAGAGGACAGAGCTAATACACAAGTCCTTAGTCGTTAGTCACAATCCAAAATTCATCCTAATCTCTGAGGCCTAACATAAATAATACTCAACAAAACTAACAACATATACATTTCTAGGCATGCATGTTTGCAATGTATATATGCATATATATGAATACATAAAATGCCCATACATATATTGTAATCAGCCTTACTCTATATTGAAAACACACATACATTTAATATGTATACTATAAGTGATAAATACATAACTACTATATATCTAGATACATATATCTAGATTTTAGATATATCAATATATAGATATATTGTTCTCAACCATGAAGTGTTTCCTACTTATTAATAGTCACAACAATTATATCAAGGTATGGATTTGCATATTCAGTTTCATATAAGCACACAAAGTTTGTCAAAATTCAGCTTGCAAATTATAGAGTTAAAACTATCACTTAAATCTATAGATTATAGGTTCAATCTCCCTTCACAGCATTATTTCCCTGAAATAATCAAATATCTAAACATCAAGTTTAGCTCTAAGACTCAGTTTATGAAGTGCAAATCTTCATGATTTCTTTTGTTGTTGTTGTTGCTGCTGCTGTTGTTGTTGTTATGCATGTCCTGGGGCTTGAACTCAGGGCCTAGATGCTTTCCCTGAGCTTTTTTGCTCAGGGTTAGTGCAGTATCACCTGAGCCACAGATCCACTTTCCACTATTTTAGTAGTTAATTGGAGATAGCAGTGTCATAGACTTTCCTACCAGACTGCCTCCTAACCTTGATCTTTAGATTTCAGCCTCCTAAATAGCTAGGATTGCAGGAGTTAGCCACCACTGCCTAGCTCATGGTGTCTTTTAACATAATTACTAGGACGTGTGTGAGCTAGATGTGGCACTCCCATAGCTATTTCTGTATTTTCCTACATGACAGGAAGGCACATGATTTTCACTTTTAAAATGGGTAACCATTTGCTTAAATTCTGATCAAAATCTTCAAATTACAAATAGTGAGAGCTAGATGCTTCTATAAATACTATCCCAGGGGGGACTCCATGGACTCTACAAACCATTAATAGCCCGCAGTCACCAATGCAAAGATCATTCTACAAAGAGGAAATTCACAAATAAGAAAATAAAAAACTGAGCGATTAAACATATTAAAAAAAATCACACTTTCCAGTTCCATTTTCTGTTCGCCACGGTAACACCTTCTATTGTAAAAAGAAAATCCCAAATGTAGCTGTATATAATAATCTGGGAAAAGTTTTCTAAAATATGAGCACTGGAAAACTTTCTGACACATGGAGATTTAATGTAGGCCAAGACAATCTGTTACTTTAACAAGTCTCATGTGACTCTCAGATAGATGTCCAAGTCTGGCACTTGGTTGCTATAGAGGGTCACTTATCCACTTATCCATGGGCCCCTCTCTCTCTTGCCACATCAGCATCTTTTGTCAGCAACAAATATGTTTTGGCATTTCTCCTATGAATGATGCTTACAGTTAATATGCATTCATTCTTCCTGCAAATATTTTTCCTGTACTTACAATCTTCACTGTCTCAATTTCTAGATACCTGTGCACCAGCTCAAAGTTATCCACACCTATTTAGAAACTGCTCGCCCAGATGCCCTATCAACTCCTCACTTCCCAACCCAAAGATCCATGTTTAGTCTACACAATACTGTCATCCCATCATCCATGAGCTAGTTGGGCATTCCTTCTTGCTGCTTCCTTCACCTAACTTGTGAATCCCCACATTCTCCTAAACTTACTCAACTTCTCATATTACAGCATTCTCTATTTCCTTGGTAGGATTATTGATGGATTTGTTTGTTTGTTTGGTGTGTGTGTATGTGTGTGTGTGTGTGTGTGTGTGTGTATGTGTGTGTGTGTGTGATAGAGAGAGAGAAAAAGAGAGAGAGGGAGGGAGGGAGGGAGAGGAAGAGAGAGAGACTGGGGAAGGAACTCAAAACCTTACATTTGCTAGTTAGGCACTATACTTGAGGCATAGTCTGGTCCAAGATTTAGCTTCTAATGAAAAGATTAATGAGCACCCAGGCTTAGTGTCTGCATGTTTTTCCAGGTTGGCATTTTGTTCTTGACTGAATACAGTGCTAGATCACTCAATCCTATCTATACACTGATTAGTCAAATGCCGTTCATTTCTCCAGCTTTGACCCTCAGTGGTATTGTTACAGTCAATGTCAAACTCAGTATCTGCATCAAAGAACATTTAGCCTGCACCTGCTCAGCATCACTCAATTTTCATGTGTTTTTAATGCAATGAATGTTATTACTATCATACCAGTGGTGGACCTACCTCCTTGTACATTGTTTAACCCTCTACCTCTCAAGGCCCATGGTCCATCAGTTATCAAATCCTAGTTGTTATGTTTTTAAACATACTCTGAATAATATTGTGTGTTCCCATCTCACCTGTTGTTACAGTAGTTCAAGCCTTTCTTCAAAAATACTATAATGATCTACTAAATGGTGACTCCGTTACAACCTGTTTTTATACTCTAGCCAGACCAATCTATTTAAAACATAACTGGCTTACTATAGACCTGTCAATACTCTCCAGGACTTCTCACAGTCCTCTAACCTCAATACTCATTCCAAACTATTTGCCATGGTCTAAAAGATCATATCTTACCAGTTGACCTCACTTTGATCCTGCCACATTGCTCTTCTTGCTCCTCTTGAAAAACCTTGCACTGACTTCCAGGCTGGGAGTAAATTTTCCCTAGATACTTGCAGACTTGTTCTCTTACTACCTTTGACTCTATGAAAAAAATGCCCTCAGAGAAGACGGCTTGATCTGACGGTTCTTCCTATCCCACTCTCTCCCCTGAATGCATTTATGTCTCCTCCCAGCACTTTCTTCCACCTGCATTATACTATATGCATGCTGGTTGTTTATTTATTTATTGTTTTACTTCTGCACTAGAAACTAAGCTCTCAAAATAGACATCATTTTGCTCACCACTGAATCCCTAGCAATTAAAAGAGTACCTGGCAAACAGTAGGTCATCAATAAATGAAGGAAGGAATAAGTGTAAGAACAAACAAATTCATTAGCCATGCTCATGCTTAGCCTGTACTTTATTGCTTATTCTCCCCTTTAACTAAAATTCTTTTTTTCCTCATGCTTTTTCCTGCAGTGCTAGGTAGAAGACTAATTATATATAAATCAAGTGGCACCTTCCTTCCCAGATAAGCCTTCCTGATGACATGTGCATACACACATCACCATCACCACCATCACCCTCCAGCCCACTAGCCACCTGCCTTTTGTCTGGCACCAGTCCTGGACGATGTGGGTTTTTTCTGTTGTTTATATTTTTTCCCTTACCATACTATGAACTCCTTGGATCAGGATATGATTTACCCTTATTTGCCTGAAGTCCAACACATACTGGGAACCCAAGAATGTCTATAGCTGTATGATGGCTAGTGCTTATAAAAGGCTTTACTGTTTTCTTCCATGTATGATATGCTTTTTCTGGCTCAGTACTATTCATCAATGCAGTTGCCACACCTAAAAGCAGCTCATCTGTTCTCTCTGCCTCAGAGGTAAAAGTTCCTGTAGGTTCCATGAATTAATCCCCCATACAATTTGTATTTTCCCATTGAACTACTGATCATCGAAGTTGGCTCAGATATTGGAATTTATTGCCACACACATTCTAAGATTCTAGTTACCAGCCATAGGTGAAAGTGAGCTAAATTAACAAAGTGTTTTAACTCTTTCCATGTTGCCCAATGATGTAGAATGAAAATGTTCTATGTAGGAGGTAGCAATAACACCCTTTTCAAGTAGCAACATAATCTAGTGGACCAAATTTTATACAATATGGCTATACAATATGGAACTCTTCAGGCGAACAAAGCCGTCTGTGAGCAAATATACTCTATCAGAATTAAACTTTACAACATTGTTTTTGATGGAAACATAGACAAATATAATCACCTTATAGATGAGAATTTTGAATATCAAAGAGGTTCAAATTTTCGTCTATGTTTCTTTCTTGAATAAATGAAAGCCCCTGGCTTCAACGCAGGTCATTAATCTCCAAATGCCAAGAATAACAAAATTAAAAGCCTGGGTTCAAAGATCCAGCCACTTCACAGAGGCAAGGAGCTTAGAACAACCATCTCAATTTTGCCAGGCCTCTGTTTCTTCATCTCCAAATAAAAATGTGTCCAAGTACTACAGTTCCTGCTAGCTTGTCAATATTGTGATTCTGTACTTTGCTTTACTTGCCATCTCAATAGAACATGATACCTGGTCATTCCCCATATCTGTGATCATGAGAGCAAGGTGCATTGGAACTGCTGAAATCTAATCATGCCCCAAATCATCATGAGGTAGGAAGATCAGTCAGAGCAAAACCTGCACTAATAGTTCTAATAACTGCCTTAGCATGCACTTCCAACTTTTTGGAGTAAGCAGGCTATGTTTCATTATAAAGAGATTTCTAAGGAGGCCCAGGAGGAATGGAAAATGGAGCTCATACAAAACTGAAAGCATTGGACATCATTGGACAATCTCAGCTCGAGCTGTTCTCTTTCATTTGTTTTTCCTTTGAAACCTCCAAAGAGATGCACTTCCTTCTCCCATGCACAATCTAGTTCCCCCTCAAGCAGAATCCTCTCCCTTTCCATTTCAAAGATGAGCTCACAAAGCACACCTGTTTACAATTCTTGTGAGAGGGAGAGAGAAGGTTTAACAATCAGAAGGAGGTGGAGCTGGACTTCAGAGCCTTCTCAACTGCCCATGTATATCGCTGCTATAATAAATCCAACGTTTATATAAATTTTAGAAACATTTGAAACATTATATATGACATACATTAAGAATATAAACACATAGCTTGGAGGGGCACAAAACAAATCATCATAGGAGTTGAACACCTGAGAAGAAACATTTACAAGATATGTCCGAATGATGTTAATTCTATCAGTAGTATTTGACTACTTTGAAAACAAGTTTTGAGCCAGGCCCAGTGGCTCACCTCGAATCTTAGCTTCTCATGAAAATGAGATTTGAGGATCGTGGTTTCAAACCAGCCAAGGCAGAAACATCTGTGAGACTCATATCCAACTAACCAGCAAAATACCAGAAGTGGAGCTGTGACTCAAGTGGTAGAGCCCCAGCCTTAAAAGGAAAAAGTTAAGGGAAAGCATGAGGCCCTACTTTAAAGCCCTAATACCAGTGCAATTTTTAAAATGAGTTACATTATGACTTTTTCATACATGAATATAATATACGTCCGTAATAATGCTTGACTTCTTCATTTAAAAGCACCTAAAATAAATAAGAAACAACATTTTTTCCCATTCTAAGTCTTAAGTATAATCAGGATATTATTCTCTGACTACATAGTAACCTCAGAAAATATTTTGTCTTCTTCACATGAATAAATGCTCAACTTCTCTAGCCATAAAAGAAATTCAAATCAAAACAACATTGAGATACCACCTCACCCCAGTTAGAATGGCTATAATCAAGAACTCTAAAAACAACAGATGCTGGAGGGGATGTGGACAGAAGGGAACCCTACTGCACTGTTGGTGGGAGCGTAAAATTGGAAAAGCACTTTGGAAAGTGCTTTGGAAAGCAGTATGGAGGTTTCTCAAAAGACTCCACATAGTGGTCCCTTATGGCCCCTCAATCCTACTTTTGGGCATTTACCCAAACAATCATAAACAAGGCCATACTAAAGCTACAGGCACAACGATGTTTATCACAGCATTATTCACCATAGCTAAGGTATGGAACCAACCCAGATGGCCCTCCGTAGATGAATGGATCAAGAAAATGTGATACACACACACACACACACACACAATGGAATTCGATGCCTCCATCAGAAAGAATGACAACATCCCATTTGTTAGGAAATGGAAATACTTGGAAAAATACATTAAGACTCAAAGAAACATAGGTCCCATGGTTTCCCTTATCTGCAATAACTAGTATATGTCTAGGACAAGCAGAAGAGGTCAAAAGCTATGTACATACAACCATAAAACCTGATGTTAGTGAAATGAACCCCAAGATAGGGACACAAGAGATTCTATCTTTCTTGTTGTTCTTTTTTATGTACTTATAATGTACTATGAGACTTTTTCTTGTTTCTTTGTATGTTCTTCCACCATGGTACAACCCTGTTGTATACATTTTTCTAATTTGGGGAGGGGAAGGGAAATAACAAAATGCTGAAATAAGGATACAGGATGACCCATTGTAACAATGAGATGTACACGACAGTATGTTGAAAACGAACTTTACAACTTTGCAGAGCAGGGAGGAGTTGGGGAGATGGGGAGGAAAGAAATGGTAGGGGAAAAACAAAGGAGGGGGTAACAATGCTCTATAGGAAATGGACTCATTACCTTGCTCATGTAATTGTAATCCCTCTGTACAGAATCTTTACAATAAAACATATACATTTAAAATTACAAAAGAAAATATTTTGTCTTCTATTCCTTCTTGTATCCTCCAAGTTATAATGCCATAAACATCATTTTCACTTGAGGTCATGAAATCTAGAAGTATTGTACTTTGGAAAACAAAATCATAATGATGATTCAACTAGGACTACTTACTTTAACGTTAAGTACAACTAGAATATTTCTAGCTGACAGTGAAGGAAACAAGTGAGCTAATTGACTCAGGTGACTGAGCTCATGCCAATAATCACAGCAACCAACAGTAATTATCAGAGAAGTTAATCTAAGACCAAAAATACTGTGGAAAATGCATCTCTACTCGGAACATGGCATTCTGCTCTAAACCAATGATGGTGCTAAAGACTCAACCATTGGATATCATTAGTACTTTTAGTTAGGATTAGTTATTCTCACCTATCTGCTCTATCAAAACACACATTTTTTGTAACAGGTTAATGAAGGCCTATTGTTTGGCACATGGTATGAAATTTGACAATGCTGATTACAAAAAAAAAACCTACATAAAGTTAAAAACCTAATGTCTTTCCTTTAACAAACCCCAAACATTCAACTTTTGAAGTCACAGAAAAAAAAGCACTGAAGATGATTCTTTTTAATACTTATAACTAAATAGACAGAAGTTTGTAAGTAACTTTTGCTCCCTAAAGTAGAGATTAGAACTTCCCTTTGCTGATGGAAATTGTTGTGTTTCGTGATGGTCTCTCTGGTTGAGTTGCTCGACTCATACAAATGTAAGACAGTTTCCTACATTGTCCTCCAATCCTCCACCTCTGCCACCATTGTAGCACATGTTTCCATGGGATATACTACGTATTTTGATTTCATAGCTCAAATTGGATGTATTTTAAGGTGAAGTAAGTTCATGGAGAGTTAAATAATTTCCCATAATATCTATACCCTTCCACTTGAAAATCCTTGTAGATACTTCTTGAACAGATTTGTCTCATGTTTACCAATGGTCTGTGAAAAAAGATTATGCTTAAGAACAGCATGCCAGATTCACACCCTTTGACACCCACCTTTGCCATCCATGGAAAGATAGGTGTAGTACTTTGGGGGGCTGGACTCATCTGGTGTTTAAATAGCAATAACCAAACACTTAGGAAGGTTCTGACAGCTACTGGGGTGAAGGCAGTCGGTTGAGCTCTTGTGGTGGAGGGAGTGATTCTTTAAAAGGGTGTGAAGGCTCCACTTGCACTCACCTTCAAGAAGAAGAGTCAGTACCCTTGGAAAGGGAATAGGAAGAACTTAACTATTTTTCTGGGAATAAGCGCAGTGCCTAATTGCTGGAGGAGACAAAGAATACTGTTTTTGCAAAGACAGGCTGGAGGTTAAAGGAAGATAACCAGATGGTACTCCTGGGAAAAGTCATGAAAACCCTCTAAACTAAAATAGTGGTAGCAAATATCTGCTTTAGATTTCCATTCAGTGCCCTATTTACATGCACTTGTGCTTCCCTGGGAAATTCAGTACATTAATCAGATGACCCAGTTTGGCTTTTTTTTTTTTAAGTTTAAAGAAGAGAGTGGCAAAGTTCCTATAGCTCAGTGGTTTAAAGTGGAGAAGACTGGTAGAGGTGTCACCAAATGCCACATCACAGTCTTAGAATATATAAGCATCCCAGTATTTCTTGGAAATTAGGTGATGAGGAAAAAGAACAAAACAGTTGAATCTCAGCAATCTACCAAAGGGGCCTAACTATCAGAACTTGTAAATGAAAGTGAATTTAATTTTGAGCCACAGGCTGATGAGGTCAGGAATTACTCTAGTTATTGTGGTCCAACAATGTTTAAAATGTAACGTGAATTGTGCTTGTCTCCTATACCGACCCTATAAATAATCTACCAACACAAGAAAGGATCAAATATTAAGCATCATGAACTAGTGTCAAACATCATGGACTGATGATATTACTGCTATGCTTAATTTCCTTAAAATCTTGATATACAAAATCACTTTAAAGAGCATCACCCAAATGTCTGTTTCAGATCAATCACTCCCTCAATATAATTTTTCATCTGTTTTTGTGAATGAAATCAATTACAGAATTTTCTTAATTGTGTAACTATTACAATGATTAGTGTTTTATGGAAATAAACAAGGATCTTGACAAATTAAACTGGCTAGACATAAACTCTGATTCTCTTTAAACAGAGGAAAAGTTCAACATATAGATAAAAATTTTGACTATATTCAAAGATTTAGCACTTTTGTCATACATTATCAGAAAGAATATGCTGGGATAAATCATATAAAAACTGCAAGCATTTGACAGTATATGGTATCAGAAAAGATGAGAAGAAAAATAAGAAAACAGAAATAGTACTATGTGCCTAACATTTCAGGGGTTCAAGCATCTTGCACACACTAATATATGTAGTCCTTGAAATGATGCTAAAAGCTAAGCACTGTCATTAAGCTCTGTGTCACTCAGCCTCTGAGTGCCAGAGCCAGAACTTGGATTCCTTCATTGTCTCCAAAGCCTTTCTTCAACCTTTACAACCCCCCCCCTCCCACCATCTTCAAAGTGTGTTGTTAGAGGACCATCCAGAGGTCTCATGGCCTTAATCTAAGTGGGCAGACTACTAAGAGTCCATTTCAAGCCTAGTGCTGGCTAGGCTTGAAGAGCTAAGACAGAAGCATGGTTCAAGTAATATAGTGGCATTGGACCAGTGTGAGGCCCTGAGCTCAAACCCCAGTACAAGCAAAAACGAAAGTGTCAATTTACCTCAGCTTACCCTTAGCATTGAACTCTTATTCATGCACAATCTCATGACTTCAGTTCTTCTGTCACTTCCTGTGAGTGATTAATACATACACAAAATCTTTCCATCGAGCCCACTCTACCTCCCTCAGTTTCTTCTACTGTTATTACATGCCGAATATTTCACTGTTCTCATCCCTTTATAAAGAATAAGCAACAAGAGATTTCTCTTTTTTGAAAACCAAAAATGCTTCTTGACATGATTTGCAGGCACATTTGAATGCAGAATCTATAATTTATGGTGTCTAACTTGCAGAACAACTGGTCCTTAAACATATGGACATTCTAGTTCCCTTTCAGCCCAGGTTGCTGGGGATCACTCTCTCTTTTTTCTTTCTTTTCTTTCTCTAGGGTGAGAAAAGCCTATAGCCCTTTTTTCTCTGTCTCCTCTCTCTCTCTCTCTCTCTCTCTCTCTCCTCTTCATTCTTAAGTCTAAATAACTTTGTGCACAAGAAGTGGGTGGGAAAGTTCAGGGACTTTGTAGATATCATCTTGGCTTCTTGGACTTTCTATTAACAAAAATTTCACCAGTGCTCTGTGTTTATTTCAATGTGAGGAAAAAGGAGACAATCAGTATCATTGTAATGCATTTTACAAATGACAGAGCGGTACTCCATGAGAGAGGGCTAGCTAGTGGACCGGATGGGTCAGTGGACACTGCCCAAAGTCTAGGGACTTAGCAGGAAAGCCAGGGCCATGGAAGGTAACTCACATGTTGTTTCAGGACAAGGGAAGCTTTAAGTCTGTGCACTACCCTATCCTTGTCCTTAGGCAATGTCTAGAAAGCTGCTCATCCTCTGTGGTTAGTACTAGGGACATCTTGTTACCAAGACAACAGAGCATGTGAGTTACCAGCACCCCAAGTTTGACCTTTAATACATTTTTATGCTAGTACATAATTTACTCCTTCAGTTCACAAATATGTTATGCTACTTTCAGGCAGGCACCATACTAAAACTAGACATCATAGTAGGAAAGGAAGAGTGACTAAAGGAGATGGAAAGACAGGATTCAGAGACAATACTAACATATGCCAATATGTGTGTGTGATTATTGCATATGCATTGGAATTTTTACAATTAATTATGCCATTCACCCATAAGTGAACTTTATATATTCATTAAAATAGCTTTCACAAAATGGCAATGCTTCCAAAGGCTATCTACAAATTCAATGTGATACCTACAAATATTCCAATCTCATTCTTCAATGAAATAAAAGAAGCAATCCAAAAATTCATATGGAACCATAAAAGAACCCGAATAGCAAAAACGATCTTTAACAGAGAGAACTATGCTGGAGGAATATCAATATCAAATTTCCAACTCTACTACAAAGCCATAGTAATCAAAACAGCTTGGTACCGGCACAAGAACAGACCTCAGGACCAATGGAATAGAACTGAAAACCCAGAAATGAACCCACAGACCTATAGCCTCCTAATCTTCAATAAGGAAACTTTAAAAAAATAGAATGGAAGTAAAAAGCCTCTTCAGTAAATGGTGTTGGCAAAATTGGTTAATCACCTGTAGAAAACTAAAGCTAGATTACTTTTTTAAATATGGGTTTTTTATTGTGAAAATGCTGTACAGAGGAGGGGTTACAGTTAAGTGAGTGAGGTAATGAGTACATTTCTTATCAAGCATTGTTTAAGGCTAGATTATGTATCACCCTGCACCAGAATCAACTCCAAATGGACCAAAGATCTCGGAGTCAAAACATATACCCTGAAAACATTACAGGAAGGAATGGGAGAAACCCTAGATCTCTTTGGCACAGGCCAAAATGTTTTAATAGAGACCAAGAAACACAACAAATCAAAGAAAGGTTGGACAAATGGGATTTCATGAAATTGCAGAGCTTCTGCATGGCAAAGGACATAGCTAGAAAGATCAATAAAAAGCCCAGGAATTGGGAGAAGATCTTCACTAGCCATAAAACAGACAAGAGTCTTATATCTAAAATATACTTAAAACTCAAAAAATTAAATCCCCCAACAACAAATCCTCAAAGAAACAACTGCCTGATAAATAAGTGTGCTAAAGCCTAAGAGAGAAACTTCTCTGAAGAGGAAATAAGAATGGCCAATAGACACATGGAGAAATGTTCAACCTCTCTAGCCATAAAAGAAATGCAAATCAAAACAACATTGAGATTCCACCTCAACCCAGTTAGAATGGCTATAATCATGAACTCTAATAACAGATGCTGGAAGGGATGTGGCCAGAAGGTAACCCTACTGCATTGCTGGGTAAATCTATGTAAAACTGTTCAACCACTTTGGAAAGTAGTATAGAGGTTCCTCAAAAGACTCCACATAGAGTTCCCCTATACCCAGAAATCCTACTTTGGGGCATTTACCTGAATGATCATAAACAAGACCATACTAAAGCTACCAACACAACTATGTTTATCGCAGCATTATTTACCATAGCTAAGGTATGGAACCAACTGAGATGCTCCTCAGTAGATAAATAGATCAAGAAAATGTGATATATATACACAATGGAATTCTATGCCTCTATCAGAAAGAATGGCATTGTCCCATTTGTTAGGAAATAGAAAGTCTGAGAAAAAATTATATTGAGTGAAGTAAGCCAGGCACAATGAAACATAGGTCCCATGGTTTCCCTTATTTGCAATAACTAGCACAAGTGTAGAACAAGCAGAAAAGGTCAAAAGCTATGTGCATATGACCATATAAGATGATGTTAAGCAAAATGAACCCCAAGATAGGGACACAAATATCTTTTTTCTCTCTTGCTATTGTTTCTAATGTATTTATAAAGTACCATGTGATTTTTTTTTGTTGCTCTGTATGTTCCTCCCCCACGGTATAACCCCTGTTTTCACTGTATTTGATGTTGGTGCCCAGCATCTTGCATATATACTTCTCTAATTTGGGGAGGGGAAGGGGAAAAAACAAAATGCTTAAATAAGGATACAGGTTGACCCCTTGTAACAATGAGATGTACAAGACACTATGTTGAAAATGAACTTTACAACTTTGGTGAGGAGGGGTAGTTGTGGAGGTGGGAGAGAAGGGATGGTAAGGGGAAAAAGGAGGAGGCAACAATGCTCAATAGGAAATGTACTCATTACCTTGCTCATGTAACTGTAACCCCTCTGTACAGCATTTTTACAATAAAAAGTACAAAAAATAAAAAAATAAGATAGCTTTCACAAAAGATGAAATAATCTAGAAGGTAAACTGAAATTAAGATGGTATTTCATAGGCATGCATGGACATAGAATAATGAAACCTATTGAGATTGTCTTAAAAAGGAAGGAAGAAGAAAGAGGAAAAATGACCGAGTTGATAGGTGTGAGTGGGGTACAGTATACACACGTATGGAAGTATCGCAATGAACCCCCTTGTACAAGTATACGCCAATAAAAAAAATAAATGTAAACACAAACTATTTAACATGGGACACTGTGGTGTTGTCATGTTAAGTTATAAAAGTCTGCACAATATTATAGGATGTAACACAATTTTGTGAGAGAAAAAAAGTAAATGAAATGTAAACAGCAGTTATTTGGGGAGGGAACATGGATATTTATATATTTCTTTTTTTGCCTCTCAGTAATTTTCTATATTCTAATTGATATGCTAAAATTAATTTGTGGAGTTTTATAACATGAAAGTATCTAAATACATTGATATACATTTTTTAACTAACCACACACACGTTGCAGTTACTGTACACAGAGCAGTTGGGGCAATAGTGTACAGTGACAGCAATATTATCCTTCATGAAAATTATGGGAAAGTCAGCATATTATGCAGTAGCTAGATATGTGATTCCAAGTCAAGGGACTCTCTTCTTTCCTAGCCCTGGACTTCAAATTGGATTATATCGTACCCTCCAATATGGTCAAAAACCAGAAAGAAAAGCCAAGAGCCATACTTTCTCAGTAAACAACTAAAAGTTGAGTAGAAGCACCTCTCTTCAGAAAACAACAGAACAGAAATAATTTGGAAAGTAGTAAAATGATTAGAACCAATATTTCTAGGACAAGGAGATAGACTAGTCTTAAACAAAAAAAGTAGTTCCTCACATACTTTAAAGGTAATAAGAAATGCAAAAGGTCAAATTTAACTCACATCAGTTACTTAAGAAATGCAAGGGATACGCTTTCCACATAATACATATACAAAAAATATACAGTAGAAGAGACTCACCTAGCAGGAGTTTAAAAACTATGTTACATGCTCCCAGAGGACACATCAATATTATTAAGAGGCTCTTGAAAGTCACAAACTATAAGAGCTGCTATTTATTCTTCTACATTCAATTCACTTCTTGATCCACAAAAATGGTGCTTCTGCCTTTTCCAGAGTATTGGGAAGGCAGTCTTTACCCTTCTACTCACCCTTCCTCTTCTTTCCAAGGATGAAGGAAGCTAGTTATCTGATTGTGAGCTTTGCAGGCGTGACTCAGCCTGTGATGGATTCTCTCTCTGTAGATTTCCTGCCCATGGAGTGGATACTTTTTTGAGCTTCTAGGTGGGCACTTAAATTTTCCTTTCCTTGTAAATTTGGAGTCCAAACCTCTCTGTCTCCATTGCTAGGGCTCAACATAGATGAGGCTGAAATTCTTAGGAGTAGGTCTACTCAGAAAACTCAAACCCTCTCCATAGTGAATTGTATATGTCAATAGGTACATTATTTAAAAAAAAACCCTAAGATTTAGTTCAATCATTCTCCGACCCAATAATCCAATAACTTAATAAAAAAGTATATGTATTTAATAGCCATCTGCTTGACAATTTTTGACTACTTTGCCAACTGATTTTATCTCAGTTTTAAAGACAGAGGTAATATGAAGAAGGAGGAAGAAGTTATTACTTATACTTTTCCCCAAGAACACAGCACTCAAGAATTTCTGCACAAGGATATTTATCACAAAAATATCTGAAGTCACAGAAAAATGTGTATACGCTAAATAACTAACAATAGTGTCCAAGCTAGTAATTATACCACAGACATGATATCCTCTCAAATAATTTAAAATCATGTTTAGGAGAATCTTGCATAAAATGTTAAATTCTGTAGTATTTTAATATAGATAAGTTAAAAACATATATGATCCATAATTTCTCACCTAGCTATATGCTGGTTAATATGTAACGTAAAAATCACTGGTTACAGCACAGAAACACAAATTCCTGATTCTACTACCTCAAAAGTATCTCTGTCCAAGAACCATTACAAACATATTCTTTCATGGATGTTTAGAAGAAAATATATTTTCCAACTGCTTTGTCTATCAATTTTCATATCTAGAATATTTGTTTTACACTATAGGGGAAACAGGAAAGACATTATTTTTCTATAGTAACCTTTGTTATAAAACATTCACACACATAGAATGAAAGTAGTAATGTTCCAGTTGTAATTTTATAAGCCATTTTCTTATTCTAGAGATTTTACGTGGTCAGTTTTCTCCTATGAACAGAAAAGTATATAATCTAAAGCCTGTATCTTTAGTTTATTAGGCACAGGAACACATTTTCATAAAATTTCAAATAACCTAGGCCTACATGCAAAGCAAATCTTCCATCTCTGAACATCCACTATCAAATCACTATTGGTCACTCATTCTACCACTAACAATTTAGAATGCATTTTAACCATGAAGTCACAAAAAACATACATTCACATATCTTAAAAGATATATATATATATATATATATATGTACATATCTTAAAAGACATATATACACGCATTAAATTGTTAATCACAAAAAACACACATTCACATATCTTAAAAGATATATATATATATACATGCACTTCAATTTCAAGCTTATCAGGATGAAATAAATAAATGTCTATAGACATATAAATATTTTCCTAGAGAAGTTCTAATTTTATGGTTTGCTATATATAATTGTAAGGAGATACGCTACACTACCAACCAAGAGTTACAAGCCAAAAGGCCAAAGATAGTGATTGATGATTTTATTTTCTGTACTGAAGCAGTTTTAGAAGATGCACTTTTATTTTTTTAATTTTGTATGTTTTTTATTGTAAAAATGCTGTACAGAGGGGTTACAGTTACATGAGCAAGGTAATGAGTGCATTCCCTATTGAGCATTGTTGCCTCCTCCTTTGTTTTCCCCTACCATCCCTTCCCTCCCACTTCCACACCTACATCCCCCCACCCCCGAAGTTGTAAAGTATATTTTTAACATAGTGTTTTGTACATCTCATTGTTACAAGGGGTCAGCCTGTATCCTTATTTAAGCATTTTGTTTTTTCCCTTCCCCTCCCCAAATTAGAGAAGTATATATACAAGATGCAGGGCACCCACATCAAATACAGTGAAAACAGGGGTTATACCATGGGAGAGAAACATACAAAGAAACATACAAGGAAACAAAAAAATCACATAGTACATTATAAATATGTTAGAAACAATAGCAAGAAAGAAAAAAGATATTTGTGTCCCTATCTTGGAGATCATTTTGCTTAACATCATCTTATATAGTCATATGTACATAGCTTTTGGACTTCGAAAACATTATATTAAGTGAAGTAAGCCAGGCCCAAAGAAACATAGGTTCCATGGTTTCCCTTATTTGCAATAACGAGTACATGTGTAGGACAAGAAGATGCAGTTTTAGAATTGCATTCAACTTTTCACCACACACAAATATCCCCATACTGCTTGTGAACACAGGACTGTCACTAGGTTAGCACAAACCCAATTCCTGCTCTCAATCTTCTGGCTTCAGCCTTGGTATAACTGGAGCCCTAGGTGTGTCTTCTATCTCCAGTCCATGTGTTGCTTTTCAGAGTGGTGCAATGGATTGGGGTAAGGAGGTAATCAGTACAGTGTGAAGACTAGTTTCATGAAGACAATACATGGCTGTGTACTTACAAGTTCCTGAGTGTCAAGGTCAGACACTGAACCAACACAGCAACTCGCTGGTTCCCAACTTCCTCCAAGTTAAGCAAATAATTAGAGACTTAGAAAATGATGCAGCTAGCAACAACCCCTCTCCCCTCAAAAAAAAATAAAAGATGCATTTTGTGCCACTAAGTTTTATTTAAAGACCAGGCAATCGCATCCCAGCTGGCTTCATTGAAGCAACAACGTGGGCAATCAGTGACACCAACTGCAATGCTATCATTGCTATAAACAGTAATGAGTGGAGGGGGTAGGCTGGTACGAGAAGCTTATGTATAAACAAGAAAAATCATTTCAGCAAGGGAGATTGTCTTGGCAGATTCACAGTGTCTTTCTGATTTGGCAGCCTAAGAGATTCAAATGTCCTGCATTTAATGTCATTGCTATGTAACATGTGTAACACCATGCAATGGAAATAACAGCATCAAGGGTAGCGGTTGTGTCCACTAAATTGAACAAGGCCAAAATGCTTTGTGGTTTTAATCCATTCAATAGAAATGGAGGGATCAGATCTGTCAGTAGTCTAACCCTGGTATACAAATAGAATTTGCACCAATGTAAAAAGTTGATGTAGTATAACTACCTGGCAATAAATGGACATGTTGAAGGGCAGAGAAGTATAATATAGATGAAAAGACAAGACACAAGAAATGCTAAGTAGGCTGGAATTGAACTACAGGATAATTTCCTGTGTAAAAAGATGAATTTGTTTTTCTTTGTTGTTGTTTTTCTCAATGTACTATGTGATTTCTGTGTGTGTGTGTGTGTGTGTGTGTGTGTGTGTGTGTGTGTGCGCGTCTTTCCCCCTATGGTTTATCCTCTGTTGTCACTGTGTTCATTTTTGGTACCCTGGATATTGCATATACGTTTATCTGAACTACAGATGGGAAGGAGAACAACAAAATGGTGAGACAAAGGACAAAGGGGAACCTATGGAGCAGCAATACTCACAAGAAAATATGTTGGAAATGATCTGTACAACTTGGAGGGGGAAATAATAGGGGAAGAGAAAGAGGGAGAAAAATGAGGGAAGGGGTCACAAGTTAGACAAGAAATGTAATCACTACCTTACTAATATAACTGTAACCCCTCTGTACATCACCTTGATAATAAAAATTTTTAAATGAAGTTGTTCATATTTTCATCTTACTTTCCTTCAAACATGTTCTTCTGATAAAATGCCCAAAGATATTGCTCCTTGCCTTCCAACTCTCGTTTGCAATAACTCAGCAATTCCTTTTGAACTCTTAGGATGCTTTTCAAGTTCAGAAGGATTATTGGAAATCTGGAACCCCATTAATGATTCTTTTGTTAAGGTGATTTTTACCCTCAGACATCAAATTGAGTAAATATGTGTTGGTGTGAAACACACTGAGTCTCCCAACTACTTCCCTTTGGCAAATACTTCATCCTTTCTTCTACGATACTTTTTGTTTGTAAGAATTTATCTTCCTGCTTGCCCAATCCCATCCAGCACAGAACCTAGGATGGAATCAGTTGTCAAGAATTGTTTGCTGAATTGAAATATGGCCATTCCTGAGGCAGAACATGCTCTTTCACTGTCATACCATTGGAAAGAGAAATCAAGATGGAAGGGAGAGGTCCCCTTTAGAAAAAAACTAGCTGCCACGATGCAAGTACTCGAGGATTTGGGAAAAATCTGTCTTGATTCATTTCTCAGAGCCTGGCAAATGCACTCTTGGTGTCATGACTCAACTGGAAGCATCTAGCCCAATCCCTTGCCCATGTAGTTTTGTCCTGTTTTTTTTTTCCTCCAGTGTTCATATTCTTAGTTGATGACACTGAAGAAGAAAAGCAGTGTCTACTGACATCATCCTTTGCCTGGCAATACTACAATAGTGATGAAAACTACAATGTTGTCACAGATTTTGAGGAATACAACTAGTTCGTACATTCCCAGATGTGACTGAAGGCGTCTAACTGTAATTTGCACATTTGTTAGAGAAAGAGGAAAAGAACAACTGAATCCTTATAGTCCTTGCAATTAAATCACAGCATTGAGCAGATGATCACAAAGTACAGGAAAAACACTGGTGGAGGCTCATTACCCCTCTGGTACAGAGGTGGATGTCATTTAGGGAACACTGTACCCGCTAGACTAAAGGCACACAGTAACTTACCAGAAGAGTGATAATGTTACTAAATGAATTGGTAAAACACTGTGAGTGGAAATCAGTTATCTAAGCATTGGGCACTGCACAGAGTATCATAGAAAAACCGACTAGATAGAACCTTTAACATCACTCAATAACCTACATTACTCTTTATGGTTTTAAGCAACACTGTTCTGATATGTTAATCAAAATAGTCCAGATCACAAGCTACTCTTAGGGATTAGTTACATCCAAAAAGAGTTGTTAACTTCTCATAGGACTCTGCAGCACAGACACTACTACTATGATCGTCTCAGTAGCAAAGATCTCCTTACGGGTTGTGCTTTGGGCTACTAAGGCTTTCATGTGGGAACATGGCACTTCTGCTCACAATTCATTTGCCAGTACAAGTCATGAGTCATTTGACTGCAAAGGAATGGGATAATATCCACCAAGGTCCCCGAAAGAGAGAACTCAAAACATTGGGCAAAAAAGTGATCATGACACCTTTACAGTGAGAAAGTGAACACTCATTTTTCTTTACAAAAATGGTTGAAAGATGTGAATAGAAACTTCAACAAATAAAATACATGTGTGACAAGCAAACATATGCAAAGATGTTCAAGAAGATATGCCCTTAGGGGATTACAGATTAAAATATAAAATACCACCACACACGGATTATAGTATCTAAAACTTCAACGTACTCTGGGCTAGGGCATGGATGTATTTATGGATGGTAGGAAAATGTAGCCACTTTGGAAAACAGTTTGATAGTTTCTTACAAAAGTTAGCTTACTTTCATTATACAATTCTACACTTGGGTCCATTAGTAGCAACTCAAATACACAAAACATGCATATTGATGTCTATAGCAAGGCATAATATGTGAACATACGATTTGCAAATCTTGAAACAAGTAATATTTAGTAGCTATATGGCTAAACAACCCTTATTAAGTGTAAGGGTACTTGAGTTGTGGTATATCCAAGCAGTGGAATATTTGTTCGGAACTAGAAAGAACTGAGCTTTCAAGCAGGGGAAAATTGGAAGAAACTTAAATACACATTATCAAGTGAATAAAGAGTCAGAATAAAAAAACTTATACTATATTATTCCCACTGCATGGCAATCGACAAAGAGCAAAACAATGAAAGTAAATATTTTTTTAAAAAATGAGTGCTTTCTATAAGGGAGAAGAGAATGAGTAGGAAGAGTATAGAAGATATTTTAGGGTAAGGAAAATACTCTGTGTGATAGAACAGTGATGAACATATGCCATTGTGCATATATCCAAACCTGGACAATGTGTAAGACTAGTCGTGAGCCTTAATGTAAACCATAGATTTAACTTCCGTCGTGTCAATGTAGGTTCACACATTTTGACAAGTGTGACAAATTGATGGTGATTGTTGATAGGGCAGTATAGATTTCCTAGGACACTTCTTCACCCTCCACTCAATTCTGCTGTAAGTCTACAACTACTTTAATATAGGTTATCTATGTAAAAGTGTTATTACATGTATACATAATAGGAGTTTGGAATATTACACAAATAAATGACAAAAGCTAACTTTTTATGTTTTCTGTCATTTACATTGGCAATCTCACATCAACAATTAAAAATCTTTTTGAAAATAGAATTCATAAGAGGCACATTAAGTAGTTCCCTCATTTTAGCTATCAGAATAGCATTTGAAATATGGAAGAATTTAAACATAACAGAAATTCCAGCTCAAAGAAAGATCCTACAACAGAGATAATTACCACGAACAAATCATTTCTTTTCAACTTTCCAAGTTTTCTAAGACTGGATAATTGAAAGCAGTTAGTTACATACTCAATTCACTCACATTTCAGCATTAAACACAGAAAACTGAATACATGTCTTCAAAAAGTTGACATCATTCAGTTTTTGATATTTATTCTCTTCCTTCCGTCCTTCCTTTAATTTTCTTTCTTTTCTTTTCTTTCTTCTTTCTTTTTTTCTTTTTTCTTTGTTTCTTTCTGTCCTTCCTTCCTTCCTTCTTTCTTTCCTTCTTCCCTTCCTTTTTTTGCAGTGCTGAGGATGTAACATAGGGCTTCATGCACTCTAGGCAAGCACTCTAGCATTAAGCTATTCTCACCTATACAGCTCATTGCTAAATGTCTGGAGACTGAATTCAAATCCAAAGTACTTCCAACTAATAAATACATTATTCTCATTTGTTCTAGTTTGGAAGTCACCTACTACCTCCATACTTGAAGAAATATGAAAGAGATTTAAGTGTGCTATGGAACAGTTACAAGTAAAGATGCAGTGGCACTTTAAAGACTGTTCAATGCCCCTTGTCACAATTCCATTCTGGGAAGGGAGCTTAAAAACAATAACCAGTTTGTGATCAATATTGTGGTTTAGGATCATTTCACTATCTTGTAGAACAATTAGAAACATTAGCTGTACAAGGGTCTGCTTTAAACTGATTGTGTGTAGCTCTGTCTTGTTTATCTATGCTCTACTTGAAAACAGAAATGTAGATGAGTTTTAGCTATGTTTTTTCTTTCTTTCTTTTTCTGGTATTTCGAGAAAAAGTTCTTACATTGTAGTACAAGGTGGTCTCAAACTTGCAATCATCTTTCCTCAGCCTTTCTGGATGCTAAAGTTAGATATCCTCTACACATCCAGTGCTAATTATGGATTAGAACTGATTGATGAGTTATATTTGCTCGGGTGTTTCAATTCTCCATCAAGGAAATTTGATGTGATTGTTCAGCTCCATCTTTGGATATCTGATAACCCACCATAATGTCAGGCTGAAAAGTCCCTAATTTCCTGAATTCCACAGAAGAGTTACAACTGTATAGAAAATGCATGATTTTGTAGAAAAACCTAACAGGATGGAACAAGGAAACCAGAAAATGCAAGTATCTATCAATACTTGTTACTTCTACTGTTCATAACCTCCTACAGTGTTGTCTCTTCTTTCAAGTTGAGATCTGTCTCCGTTTTCTAGGGAACCTACTTTGTTACAAGGATATCAGTCTCCCTTCTACAATAGAATGGCCTTTACACCAAAGTGGTAAGAAACCTGAAACCTCATCCTCAGATGGAATGCTTCTGCATTTCCCCCCACTACACATGGACATGAATGAGAGCAGAGATAATTATGTTGCTTTAATTCCTGCTCTTCTGTGAGCCTATTTCTTTTTTTTTGGTTTTATTAGAGCCTATTTCTTAATGAAGGTCTTCTCTCTTGAGAAAAAATAAACGAATCTGCTTTAGTCTTTCTTTGTACTAAAAAACTTTATATTTTATCAGGTGAAGAAGTATCACATACTCTCAACAGGATTGTTTAGAATTCTAAACTTCTACTCTGTCTTTTAAAGAATGGATTCCACATGCTTTAAAAAGTAATCTCGACAAATAAAAAGAAAGAAAAAACAAGGATCACGAGAGACTGAAAATCTAGTTTTAAACAACTGACATAACCTTTTCTAACACTACATTCTGAGTGATAGTTCCTGTCATCTCCATCCTACTGACATATAAAGGATTTATAAACTGTTGCATTAGATAAACTAGACAAGACACTAATGTTTGATAATAAATAAAAGAGGTAGGAGCAATAAAATATGCCAAAATGCTAAAAAATAGAGAGTTCACATTTTCTTAGCTCCATTCATTTGATAAAACCTACAGAGAGCATGAAAATATTTACAATTCTAAAATTTCAGCATGTGTTAGCAGACTCTGAACCTGTCATTAAAAAATAGATCACATCCATGTAGTTTCCTTATTTACCTCAACTGTAAAAGAACAGAGGTAGCTAGTGTGAAACTCTATTACTGCATGTTCACATCATTCAAAACATTACTGTGTTCTTTTAGAGCAATAATTTTAAATTACAGTGCTTCACTGTAACTTTCTTTTTGCAAATTCACTCTGTGAAAACTTTCTGATGCCTTTGTCCCAATTTTTATATTAACAGAGAATATATGCAAAGGTATGCTGTTGTCATTTTAATGGCAAGATCCCCATGAAAGGAATCAGTTTCAAGTAGAACTTAATAACAGCAGTATCTAAGATATTTTAAGCATGTTATATGTCACAAATATAAAGCCCTTCCCATAGTGCCTGTAATCCTGTAATACTATTAAATCTTTAGCTATCATTAATATTTGCAACAAACTGTGATGTTAGTACTAACATCATGTTTTATATTTATGCACAAATCAAGAAACAGAGAGCTTATATTAGTTACACATAATCATCAGCTTTAAAGAGCCATCATTCCAACAAAGCTATGTAATTCCAGAAACAATCTCTTGAAAACTACATATTACTTCTGTCTGTGGGAAGAATGGAAAAAAATCTTCTTCCCTACTTAGAATGTAACATTTTATAAGAGTTTCTCTACAGAGATAGTTCCCCAAAATAAAATACCTACTTCACTAAATAACAATACATATATAGAGAAAGAACCATGGTTTCAATATGTCCTGCAATAAATCAAGTGCAGAGTTACACACAAGAACTAGTCAAGAGATATCATTATTTCCTCATTTTAGATGTAATTCATGAGTTTCAAGATTCATGGTGACTTACCAAGACTACTTGTAACTAGATATCTTAACTATAACTCACATGCTTTCAACAACCTATGCTACCAAGTCACATAGATGACCCATCCCATTTTGATCCATTACTATTTGGAAAACTGACTTTGTAAGGTAACTGAAAATCTTACCTAATTTCCACGAGGAAATACCCTAAAAATATTTATCATATGCTATGCACCCTTTTAGTTTTTCACATCTGAGAAATACATATCCAAGTCACTTTTCATATTTGTTTCACATCCAAAAAACACATATCAGAAATATATATATGAAATAATAAAAGTACACACCTATCTCCTAGATTCCTGAAAATATATATTATCACATCATAAAGATTTAATGGGAAGACTCTTAGTTGAGAAAGGAGTGTTGTGACATCTTTTAGCACCTACAAAGATGATGGAAAAGCAAAAAGAACCTCTAAATAAACTTCTAAATTACACAGAAGCCAAGCAAGAGATTTCATTGCAATTGCATTTCCAAAGTGTGTTCTCAAATTTGACATGTGAAGTACCCGATTTAAAATTAACTAATTTTAAATAGTTTTAATTTCATCATGACTGGTGACTTAACCAGAAAGTCAAAGTTTTAGAAATGATGAATGAAACATATATATATGTATATATATATGTATATATATATATATTCTAACCTATCCAAATATAATTTTCATAGCGCTAGAACAGAGTGAAAATAGGTACCATTACCCAGTGAATCAGATGCCCCAAAATAACTCATGAAGTTTCAAACAGAAACTCTATAATAATGCTGCTGAATTGAATGTTAAAATTATTAGGAATTTATGAACCCAAGATATTCTTTCACAGACATGCTTGTTGAGACGTAGCGAAGTTAGACACTGCAAAATGCCTCTCCTCTCTCCTCACACCCCACCCCAATTAAAAAGAAAGCAAGAAAGCACACACACGGAAGGAACACTTACAAACACATACATGCTTTGAAGGGAACTTACATCTTTTAAACGCCGTGGAACCACACATCAGGTTGCAAGGCTTCAGCAAATCAGATTTACTTGATTTGGTTTTAGTTCGGTGAGGTTTTATTTTTCCCCCCACTAAATTTTAAATGACTTCTCTAAATATCACAGACCATTCAAAGATACCGTACTTTTCTGAGCCTTCACCCTGATGGTTACGCTTGTTAGATGGGAGTCTCCTGTTTCAGCACCAAGGACAGAAATCGCCTTGCTCTCCAGGGAAAAAGAAGCACCACCACCCTCCCCCTTCCCCCAGGAATGCCAGATGTCTACTTTTCAGACAAAACCAGCAAAAAGAAAAGCTACCTGCGTCGCCTGCCACCTGTTTAAAAGTCCCCTCCCTCCCTCCCTCCCTCCCGAGAGGAACGCACCTGTAACTTGTCGGAAGAGACCCTAAACAACTCCCAGGGCTTCACGCCGCCCTGGCACATCACAAGGAGAGGCGCCCGGCGGTGTGAAAAGCTGGTGAAAAGCAGGTCACTGGCTGCCGGGCACAGATGCCCCGCGGGTTCCAGCTCAGCTCAGGCGCTGGGTGACAACTAAGGAGTGTGCAAAGCGTCAATGACTTCAGAGATGAGAGAGAGAGAGGCGCTGAGGCCTCGCCCCACGAAGGAAACACCTTCTTCCACCCCCCCCCTCCCGGCTACTGCTGGAGGGAGGGGGGAGTAGGGCGCACGGGGTGAGGAGGGGGTGGAGGGGGAGGGTTGCAGTGTTTTAGGGCTGGGGAACCGAACATCGCTCACCACTTAGGCTGTCGCTGGACCTCAGGCTCCTTCCACAGAGACACTGCAGCATATGCACTCCTTTCTTCAGAGAAAGCCCAAGAATCTTCATGGAGAGGCGCGTGTGTGGGGTTCGGCCACTCCCCGCCCACCTCCGCTAATTGTCCAACCAAAAGGCGGCCTCTCCTTGGAAGCCTGGTCCCGAGTCCATGGCGCGCGCGTCCCAGGCGCAGGGGAGCCGGCACATGGGTCGCGCCGGAGCCCCGGGGGCGCAGGGCAGGCGCGCAGCGGGCGCCGCGGCCGGGGCGGCGGGGAGGAGCAAGTGGCTCTCCTCGGCTGGGGAGACAGCCCTCCCGGGAGCCGGAGGCCCTGCCACTCCTTAGTGGGATCCGACGCGACACTTTGGGGACTTTCCGAAGGAGGGAGGGCGAGGGACCCGGCTGCGCGGAGGACGTCACCCTGGATCCCTGCCTCCTTCCAGGTGCCCGCGCCGGACGGAAAGGACAGGGGCTGGCCCTGATCCCGAGCTAGTGCGCCCCTTGGCTGCTCTCGGCGTCGGATCGAGAGCCCCCCCCCACCCCTCCACACACACACAGCCCTCCTCCCCGCCCCCCCACACACACCCCGGACGTCCGCCTGCCTCGGTGTCCCCGCGCTCGGCCCTCGGAAGGGGATTGGCGCGGGCAGGGCTGTGCGGCTGAGCCCGCCGGAAGGCAGCGCTCCCGCGGGCCGCCCGCGGAGCCAGGGCGACTCCAGCGTGGGAATCAGGCGGAAGAGAAGCGCCCGCAGGAAGGACTGGACCCTGGAGGCTGCGGAGCGTCAGAAGCCACCACTCTGGGGACTTGAGGTGGGGGCAGGGAAGCAAGGCTGCGGGATCAAGAGAGCGCTCTCCTCTCCTCCCCCCGCCTCTCTAAGTGGGGTAGAGCCTAGGCCGAGCACTGATAGAGGAGTCCGCATTCCTGGATGTTCTCTATGGGCTCTGCGACCTTGGGTAAGTCACTTTCCACCTCCGGTGTCTCTCCATAAATCTGGGCAGAGGGAAAGGGGTGGCCAAATAAGGGATTGGCAACTCTGCAATGGTTTGTCCACTGCTTTCCAGTCTCCTGGGGGTGGGGGGGGATGCCCAGCACAGGTGCAGTGGGAAGTGAGGTTCAGAAGAAAATGCCAGAGTGAACAGAAGAGCCAGTGGAGGCAGGCAAGTCTTAAGATTAACAGCGCTTCACTTTGGTGCTGTTGTATTCTGGCATTCTGTGTATTCTGGTGAGCTCTGCCTAGGCCAATAGGCCCAGGTGCCCAAGAGTGTCTCCAAGGTTTAGGGGCTGGATGGTGATGTCTTCCCCCTCTTCCTAGCCCTAGACACTTGGGCATCCCTCCCCCATTCCCAGAGTCTGTCAATGCCAAGTAGGAACTTAGATGAGTGCAGCACATAAAGCATGCTCTCCACGAGACAGGATGTTACCCTACATGGAGTCTTCGTGAAAAAAAATAAAAGGATCTTCAAGGACACAGAGAAGTTCAGCACCTGTAGGGACTGGTCACCGAAATGAAAACACCTACTTGCTGTAAGATCTTAAACAAATGACTTAGGTAGTTGGCTTCAGGGTTTTTGTGTTGTTTCGTTATGTTTCGTTTTTAAGAGAAAGTTAATGATAACACTTATCTCATGTGGCCCTGTGAAGTGTGTGTGTGTGTTTTTTAAAGGCACAGGTTACAAAGTGTTAGAAGAGTGGTAGTAACTATTATTATTAGTATTTAGCCTCTTCCTGTAGGGTTTTGGATCACTTTCGAGAATACAAGTGTCCATACTAGTGTCTGAATGTCCACGGGAACTGGCTAGGTGATGGAGAATTCCGCATCTTCCCAGGTAGTTAATTGCATAAAAGGTGTTAGGCTTATGCTAACCCTGACTTTGACTCTCTGTTTTCCACCCATTGCCTTCAGGCTACCTATCACTAATTTATTTTGAACTGCGAGGGAGTCAAAATGGTTTTCACCAGCCCTTTCCTCTTCTTTCTAGGCAAACTCTGCACTGGTCCTTTGATATTTTCTCAGAGTGGAAGTTGCCTTGATGAAGTGTCTTCCTTTCAAAGATGGCAGAAGAAAATCAGAGTCCATGGAAGGCCTCTTGAACCCACAGCCACTGCTGGCTCCACAAACTCAGCTCCTTTCAGCTCAGAGCTCCAGTCAAGGCCTTTCAGGGTGGTTGCAAGGCTCCATAAGGTATCTTCACAGTCCTGTCCACCTCCATTGTTCAGTGAGATCTCCAAAGCTCAGTGGTCTTCAAGATCCTTGAAGGCCTTAGGAAAGCCATCATTCAGTCATCACTGAGGAGAGGGTGAGGGCAACAGGGACCCAGCCCTCTGCTTCCTCACCTCTGCAGGAATTAGTGAGAAAATTGGCTCATTTGGGATTCTACCCATAGAAATTCCCAAGGGAGGCGGAGACAATTAGCCAAAGGAAAACATCTAAAAATAATCCTTTGTGCTGCAGCAGAAGATAGTTTTCCGGTAGAGCTCTCTCGGTCTGGAATCCACAGCCAAGAGCTACTGCTGTACTCTGGGAGCTGTGCTATTCTTTATGAACTTGAAAATGAGTAGGATGCGGCTTTGTTTCCCTCAATGGAACCTGAGCATAGTGAGCAGGTCCACGCATAATCTTAAAACACATATGGCCTCCGTGAGCACCCATGTTCGTGTTTAAAGTGCAACTCTGCTTCCCTGGCAAGGTTGTCCCAAGGATTCCAAGAGGTGAAGCAGGGGAAATGCTTTGAAGAGTCTAATTATCTTTGCATAAGGTGCAATTACCTGGGTCTATGAGTTCTGGGTGTTACACTATTAAAGGCTAACATGGAGGGTATTTTATTTGATTATAGAAGGATCTAAGTTTCAGCATTAAATATGAAGACAATCTTAGGCATATAAGTATTAGGTAACTTCTGATTCCTCAACGAGATCAAAATCCCTGAGAAGACAGATCAGGAAAGTCAGTGCCGCCAGGTACTCAGCCAACTGTCTTGTCAAAACATTGCCAAAGTGATTCTTATGACAGGGAGGATTCATCTCAGAGAAAGTGGACCACCACTTTGCCCTTTGTTATTATTTTTGTTATTTTTTTTGTTATTGTTGAGCTCAGAAGTCCACTGAGCCAAAGAACGTTAGAACGCAGAGATATATCCTTAATATACATTGTCCACATTTGATGTATGTAGGCCCAAAAGGATAACGAATTTTTTGAATCCAACATTTTCTTCTACCATCCAGAACTTCAGTGTGCATGCTTCAGGACACAAGCAGCTCCTTCCCAGATTGTCATTTGTTTCCACATTTAGATACCCAAAGTTCAGTCTTCCTATAGCACCCTGAGTAGGAGCATTCATTTTTTACATGCACCGTAAAAGACAAAAAACAACATGAAAGATTTTAAAAAATGAAATAGTAGTCACTTTCAACTTCTCTACCTTTTGCGTGTTACTCCCTACACAAAATCAGGATGTTTAATGGAAAGATTACACTTTATTTTAAACCTAAGACAGTATGGTGTTACTGGCTTAAATTTTAAATCATATTAGTTGTCTCTCACGAATTTTATTTTTAAATCTAACTATTCTTTCTGTTACTTAATTGACCTAGACACCTTGGCCAAGTAGGTTGGCAAGTAACTCACAGCATGGTTTCACAATGAAATAATTTGGTACTTTTAATTTTTTTTCTTTGTCACAAAGCCTCCCTACATAGCACAGAACTCCTAATTCAGCCTCCTGTGTACTGCCTTACAGGCATGCACCACCACACCTGGCTTAGCATTTTTTGCAGACTGTAAAGTCTTGTACACACTGGTAGTTAAACTTGCTTAAATTTTGAATACCTAAATTTTTATTTTTAATAAAATAATTTTCTTCTCAGTTTGTCAGAATTAATCATTATTCAGAAATTTTTAAACAGTGGCTTATTTAGACTTTCTCTTCCTACCAAATATACTCTTGGCATTGGTTGTTCACTTAATTGATGCATTTATTGGTTTGACAGCCTACATATAATCAGTAATAATCTATTCAAAATGTTGCCAGTTCCTCATACATTTAATGAGAATATTCATAGCAAACTGTTTACTGACTGGAACAGCTTTGGTTTCAGAAAGAGTTGTTTGATGTGAGAAATAGGAAGTCAATCAATTCAAGATCAGTTTTGCAGCTGGGCACCAGTGGCTCACGCCTGTAATCGTAACTACTCAGGAGGCTGAGATCTGAGAATCACTGTTCAAAGCCAGCCCAGGCAGGAAAGTCCATGAGATTCTTATCTCCAATAAACCACTAGAAAACTGGAAGTGGCCCTGTGGCTCATGCGGTATTGTGCTCGTCTTGAGCTGAAGAGCTGAAGGATAGCACTCAAGCCCCACAACTGGCAAAAAAAAAAAAAAAGCAGTTTTGCATTAGTCAAAATTAATTTGTCTCTCTTCTATTTTTGTAGTGCTGTAGTTTGAACTTGGGGCCTTAGACTTGCTGAATGAACATGCTACTGCTAAGCCAAGCCTCCAGACCTGCTTTTGCTGATTATTTTAAAGATATAGTCTCACCTCCTGCTCAGACTTATGCCTGAACCTTGATTTGCCTGTTTTAGAATTCCCATCATTGCTGAAAACACAGGTATGCACCAGTGAATCCAGGCTCCCTACAGCTAGAAAGGACTCTCATGGACATTTCTGCCTAATGTAGTGCCTGGAAAAGTTTTCTGCCTTGGTTTGCCCTGAACTGTGATCTTACTATTTATTCTTTGGCTCCCAGCTAGATAGGATTATAGGTGTGAGCCTTGGGCACATTGCTGGAATTAATTTCTCAATGGGTGGTCACAGCTCTCTATCCAGCACCTACACACTTCTCTGACCCTAAAACTCTCATGTATTTTTGGAGACACTACCAGAAAAGCCACAATGATCTCTCCATGCTATCTCCCCACTCTGCCACAATAAATCACAATTTCTTCTAATCTCCCACAGTGCACTATAGTTATTCTATCCCTGTATTTCATTCTGACCACATATAAATATTTTCCCTAAAAGGAAAATGACTTCTTTTACCTATACATGTTGGAATTCATGTAAATATCATTTTTATGTCAGTATAGAAAATGTAATACATGACTTAGTAAATATTTAATTCTGACAAACTTGACATAAAATAGAGACTATTTGTGGGTTTCTCATTGGAGGGAAACATTAACATCAAAGTGAAAAGTAATAAACCACAAAAAAATGAAAAATGAGGATGTAAGTTATATAGGAGATATAATTTACCTTCAAATATACAAAAAAGAAATCTCACTGACTCACAATAAGAAAAACACAAACTATACACAGAATAACAAGTCACAACTCTAATCATATTTCAAGGATAAAAGTATTTGATAACAACTGTTAGAATGGAAGTAAGTGGGATCTCTGATGTTCTCTTAGAAAGAATAAACATTTATGCCTTCATTTATCTCTGTATTTCAAAATTTAAAAAGCCATTCTTTTGACAACTCTGTTTTAGATATTAACTTCCAGATAAAGTTGCGCAAGGATGCAACAGTGACACAACAGAAGGTAGTCCTATAACAGTGTTACTAATACTATCTTCTATTAGCAATGTTAACTCCTCAATGGGGAGCGAATTAAAATTTAACACATCCCTATAAAGGAATGGACTGCACTTTGTAAATATAGAATATAATGTAAGTATTTTCCATTAATTTATAAAAACATTGAAATTGTTTGAGGAGGTTAAGGAGGGGGATGAGGGAGAGTGATAGAAGGGATGGATCTAACCAAAATGCATCGCAGGCTTATATAGAAATGCTACAATGAAACTCTCCTGAACATGAAAAAACGTGTTAATAAAAATATTTTAAAATGTGCAACTTTACATGAATTGATATGAATAGATCTATAAAATTTGTCACTTATTTTAAATGCATAGAAAATATTATCCATAGTATGTAATAGAGAAAATGTGCATACATTTGTAAGTATGAATTCCTGAAGGGCATGTAAAACTGATCAGACGTAGTTTTAAGCAGAGCTAGGTAACAGAGAAGATCACAGCAAGGAAAAGGAGACTTTCTTGTGACTACTATCCTTTTTGTACTTTTAATCAGTGCCTCTTCCAAATGAACATTAAAATAAAATTACATACATAAGCTTTGCTTTGGTTATAAATACTTATTACTAAGCCTCATTAAAATACCAAAATCTAAAAAAAATACCAAAATCTAGAAAATGAAAGAGATATTCAGAACCAGAATTATTATTTCTCTGTTTCTAATAAAGTATAGTCTTGAAGGTCCTGAGGGTCAAAAGACTTAAATGAGAATCATGCATTCTCAGCACCTGACAATAAAGTAACAGGACTAACAAGAATCCAGGTCTTGATGAACCTCATCCTCTAATGTGAAGGTGGCATTTTTTTTTTTTTTGTCGGTCGTGGGGCTTGAACTCTGGGCCTGGGCGCTGTCCCTCAGCTCTTCAGCTCAAGGCGAGCACTCTACCACTTGAGCTACAGCGCTACTTCCGGTTTTCTGGTGGTTTATTGGAGATAGGAGTCTCATGGTCTTTCCCGCCCGGGCTGGCTTTGAACCTTGATCCTCAGATCTCAGCTTCCTGAGTAGCTAGGATTACAGGCATGAGCCACCAGCACCCGGCTTGAAGGTGGCATTTGAATGAAAAAAAAATCCAGGTTCTATAATTCCAAGGTATTACTCTTGCTTATTTTTAAAATCTATATTTATTTATACTTACTACCTTACCTTTGAAATAAGGCGTATTTCACTCTCCTATTTCCTTATGAAATTTCAATAACCTTGAGTACTATAAACAAAATAGCAAACTTTGGTGCTGGTGGCTCAAACCTGTAATCCTAGCTACTCAAGACACTGAGTTCTAGAGACACACAATTCAAAGACAGCCTGGGCAAAAAATGTGCTTGAAATTCCATTTCCAAAATAAACCAGTAAAAGCTAGGCTAGAGCTGCATGCTGGTGATTTACACCTGTAATCCTAGCTACACAGGAGGCTCAGATCAGAGGATTGAAGTTAGAAGCCAATCAAAGTAAGAAAGTTTATGAGACTCTTACTTCCAATTAACTACCAAATGAATAAATAAATATGAAGTGGAGTTGTGGCTCAAGTGGTAGAGTCTTAGCCTTGAGCAAAATAGTTCCTGGACAGTGTCCAGACTCTGAGTTCAAGGTCCAAGACAGGAATAAAAAAGCTAGGTTGGAAACATGGCTGAACTAATAGAGCACCAGCAGATCAAGCTAGTTGAGGTCTCAAATTTCTATAGGAAAACAATAGAAATAAATAGAAAACAATAGAAATAAATACAAACAGAGAGAAAGTCATGATGTCACTCCTGCAAGTCCCAGAACAGGATAATGAGACAGGAGGTTCGTTAGTCCCAGGTCAGCCTGGCTCATAGTAAGACCATGTCTTATAAACGCAAAGCAAAGTAAAACAAAACAGATAAGGGAGCTCTGGGAGAAGGCCTTCTGAAAAAACACAAAGTGGCAATAAAGACCCCATCATCTCCAGTGTAAAGAGTCAATCAACTCCAAGTTAGGTGATAGTAGTGCTATGAATAATCCTAGCTACTCAGGACACTGAGATCTGAGGATCAAGGTTCAAAGCCAGCCTGAGCAGAAAAATTCATGAGACTCCTGTCTCTAAATAATGAGCAAAAAGCTGGGAGCAGAACTGTGGCTCAACTGGTAGAGCACTAGCCTT
Organism: Dipodomys ordii; assembly: GCF_000151885.1. NCBI lineage: Eukaryota > Metazoa > Chordata > Mammalia > Rodentia > Heteromyidae > Dipodomys > Dipodomys ordii. The sequence continues at coordinate 4,377,194 of NW_012267261.1, forward strand.
AAATAAATATGCTCATGGACAGTGCCCAGGCCTTGCCTGAGGTCAAGCCCTAGGAACAGCACACACACACACACACACACACACACACACACACACACCAATTAACTCCCTCCAACCCTCACATGATGTACCTTTTCTAAATAAAAGTCTCATGAGGGGAGTGATGTTGTTTGCTGAAGAGGGATGGAAAATAATCATGACTTTTGCCAAAAATGACTTCTTCCCAAATACAGGCACAAAAACAAATGATTTGTGGTAAAGCATCATTTTTCCAGTAAAGGAAGAAGTTTTTATTAGTGTTCCCTTTCAGATGGAGAATGGGAATGGCCTTAGCTTGTGCTAAGGGTGATCTTGGACTGTGTTAATACTTGGGGGTGTGGATCAGAGGGTCAGGGTAGCAGGAGGAAGAAAGTAAAGGCTAAGGAATATTGAAGTTATTTTGAAGATGCGCTACTCTGGAGAATGAATATTTTACCATCGCCAGATTGTTAGCCAGGCACTAAGATTTGTGGTCATACATAGGCATGCATCTTTGTGTCAGTGTAGAAGCAGTAAGGTACTAATGCCACTGTAATATCCCAAATAAGAGGCTCTGTGTGTGTGTATGGGGGGGGGTCTGAAAACATCTCCCTCAGAGTTTCTCTTCTCTCTTTTCTCCTACAACCATCCAAACACTTCAAAGCTGAATCTCCCTAAACTTTCTTCATGTTAGCACTTTGTGTTCTTTCTTCAACTTGTTGAATGCTACTTCTTGCCCACACAATCCCACTGAAGTTCTTTTTTGTAAAAATCACCATAAATTAAGTTGTTCCAGATTCCAGCCACACATGTCCTAAAGATATACAAAGAACAGCAATTATATGTAGTAACTATTAATTCTTCTCCTTCATGAAACTCTCTCTGTCCTTAGTATCTTGAAACAACATTTTCCAAATCATTTACTTTTCAGTTTTCTATTGATAGTGTATTTTTCCAGACATCCTCCAAGGCATTATTGCTTCCCAATGCCGTGCCTTGAATCTTTCCACTGTCTTTACCTTTCTTAGACTTCTCTTTAATACCTCTGATGACTTTACCTTATCTTCTTTTTCCTCAATGATAAAAGTTAACTCTACTTCCATGAGCCAGCAGGTCCCAGTCCATGTCTAGATCTTCTTGCACCTATGCCACAAGAATGTTCTGCCTTCTTTCAGTGATTGCATATCCATCCTTTGTCCAGCTCAGACTCAACCTGATTAGATTAACCATCCCTCCTTTCTTCATGATGAACTGTGTATAATTCTTTTGTGCAAAACTTTTACACAACAATCTCTAATTTTTAAAATTGGTTGTGGGAAGAAATTGGTTTCATTGTGAAATTTACTACATGTCATAGTATATACTTGAATCATATTCACCCCTACTACAGTTGATATATGTTATTTATGGACATTAGGTCTGATATAATAAACAACCAGAGTACTGGTAATCATTAAGAATTAGGTCAAATGATCATAGAAATAAATGTACAATTGCAATTATGACAACTGTAAAAATACAATACTGGGTTCTGTAGTGTCTAGAGAGGGGGTTGATGATTTAGCTAGCAGGATCAGAAAATTCTAGAACTCTTGTCACATCACAGCCTGTGTCACAATTAGTTGGTACATGTTTGTATGCATTTACTAACTTCAAGTGAGCATGCATTCCCCCCACTCACTCCTATAGATGTACAGACTTCTGATCTCTTTCATGGAAACTCTGAGGTTTATACATCATGAAATGCTACCATTACCATCTTTCTCCACCCTCTGATACTACTCAAAGCATAGTAAATGCTTGATGGAAGGAGTGACACTCATCATGATGCATTCATAAGCTGACCTTTGGAATTTAAAGCCCTTTGTAAAACTACTTCATAAAAATAATTGTTTAAATAATACTAAAAGAAAATGTGGTGAATACATATATATATATATATATATATATATATATATATACAATGGAATTCTACTCTTTCATCTGAAAGAAGATATGTACCATTCATATGGAAATGGAAAGACTTGGAAAAAATTAAATGAAGCAAGCCAGACCCAAAGAAATATATTGTACATGGTTTCCCTCATTTGTGATAACTAGAATGTGCCTATGAATCCACAAGTAAACATATTAGGTGGTAAAAGAAAAAAAATACACTAGGACATGATAAATTATACAGGTCTCCAGACAATCACACAGTGAGACCAAAGGAGGATATTCTTTTCTTTAATAAGTTTTTTTAATTGTGAAAATACCATACAGAGGGGTTACAATTACATGGGCAAGATAATGAGTACATTTCCTATCAAGCATTGTTGCCTCCTCCTTTGTTTTTCCCTTACCACCCCTGCCCTCCCATAAAAGGAGGATATTCTTAGGAGAAGGTCACAAAGGCTCAATAGCTATGTGTACATGACCATATAAAATAATATTTATCAAAATGAACTCCAAGAAGTGGAAAAAAGGGGATTTTGTTGCTATTTTTGTTTCCTTTAGCTTTTGTCTTTTATAAGTTTATCTGTCTTTGGAAGGGGAAGTGGGGACAAAGAAAAGCTGGGACAAAGGGTTAATATAGTGATACTCACTATACACAGTGTTGAAAACAACCTATACAACAGGTGAATGGGGACAGGAGGGAAAAACTGGGAGTGAAGGAAGAGGTGATATTGTTCATAAAGAAATGTACTCATTACCTGACTTATGTAACTGTAACCCTGATGTACATCACTTTTAAAATAACTATAACTATATATGTGTGTAACATAGTAAGCTAAAGCTGCACCACAGTGGCTCACACCTGTAATCCTAGCTACTAAGGAGGCTGAGATATGAGGATTGTAGTTTGAAGCAGGACTAGATAGGAAATCCATGAGACTCATCTCCAAATAACCAACAAAAATTTGGCTCAAAGTGGTAAAGTGATAGCCTTGAGCACAAAAGCTCAAAGATAACACCCGGGTCCTAATTTTAATACCCAGGAATACCTCCCCACAAAAGAATGACAGATAGAAAGAAAGATAGAAATGGAAAAACTGAAAAAAGAAAAATAGTAAATGACCAATACATGTTTGCTGAATTGAGTTGGAAATGTTATCCTAAGTTACAACATAATTATATAATCATGTTAATCATATTTCTGTCAAAATTAAGTGAAATACTTCATCAGAAGATGAAGCCTTAATAAAATTTACTATAACCTTATATTCCATTACACACAAAAGGAACACGTGTCATGCATCATTCCCTGAAAATCAATGCCCACACTTGCCAGGTGGTTTCAAGTTTGATCATAGGAGATCTTTATAAAAAAAAAGAAAAGAAAAGAAAACCTCAGTCCAGGGGAAAAACAGCTTTGGACCCCTTAAATTTATTTATTTTGAGGGGTGGCGGTCATGGGGCCTGAACTCTGGGCCTGGGCTCTGTCCCTCAGCTCTTTAGATCAAGGCTAGCGTGCTACCACTTGAGCCACAGCGCCACTTCCAGCTTTTTTTCTTTTTGCTTATGTGGTGCTGAGGAATCGAACCCAGGGCCTCATGCATGCAAGGCAGGTGCTCTACCACTGAGCCACCTTCCTTAAAGTAATTATCATGGAAGAGCAAAAGTCAAAGAAAGGTTGAACTTGGTAGTATCATTCTGAAAGATCTCATATTTTAAGACTTTGAAATTATTTCATGTTTCATAGGTACCATTATTAAGTAATGAAAAATAAAAAGACTAGAAGGATCTAGTTTCTGAAGTCTTGTGAAAGTGTACACAGCAGGAAACATTGGATACATTGTTCATGAATTGAATCATGTGGATAATGTTTCCAGAAGCCAACCTTAGGAACATTCTCAGGATCCCGCTCCTGTGTAGATTCCAATTGGAATCAAATGTTATTTTCACTTTGATATCAGTGTTGTCTTTCAGTCTGTTTCCTCTCACTTGGTGAACCTCAGTTAAACCTATGCTTTCAAACCAGACCTAACCTCACTTCTCAACTCTAATATGTACTAAAGTGTCACTTCTCCAAGCTTCAGTTTCATGTTTATACAATGGAGTAGTATTAATAGCTATTTAACAACATTGTATTCATAATTAATCAGGACATAACACCTCAGGATAATGTCTGCTAGGCAGTAGGTGCTCAGTAAGTAGTGGTAATAATAATAGTGATGAAAATTTATTGACTATTTTTTACAACATTTGGAAATCTCTCATAGCTTTTCTCCTGCATTTACATAGATAAGAAATAGACTCCTGGGCTACTCAGGTGGCTGAGATCTAGAAGATCATAGTTTGAGCCCAACCCAAGAGCAAAAATCAGCAAAACTTTATCTCTAAAATATCCAGCAAAAGCCAAACTGGAGGTATCACTCAAGTAGTAGAGCATCAAGCAAGCAGGCCAAGTAAGTATGAGGCACTGACTTCAAATCCCTGGTAAAATAAAAATAAATCAAGTTGATGTTAGGAGAATGAACCCAAGATAAGTATTCAAATGTTTTTTTTCTTTCATGCAATTATTTCTAACATATTTATAAGATGTTTTCTATGTTGCTTTGTACGTCCCTCCCCCACGGTATAACCCCTGCTTTCATTGTATTTGATGTTGGTATAATTTGTGGAGGGGAAGGGCAAAAACAAATCATTTAACTAGGGATACAGGTGGACCCATTGTAACAATGAGATGTACAAGTCATTATGTCAAAAAACAAACTTTACAACTTTGGTGGAGGGGAGGATCAGATCGGGGGTGGTGGGGGAGTATGGGAAGGGATGGGAAGGGGAAACAAAGAGGAGGCAACAATGCTTGATAAGAAATGTGCTTATTATCTTGCCCATGTAATTGCAGCTCCTCTGTACAGTATTCTCACAATAAAAAATATTACCCATTTAAAAAATAAATAAATCTAAGGAACACTTTGTTGGAATAAAAAAGTCCACAAAGTTTGATTTTTAGAAGAAATATTTTGCTTTATCAAAATTTTATAAGAAGTCAATATGAAAGTGTTTGGTGTTTCTTCTGGGGTAATAAAATAAATGTTTTAGAAATAATGATTATGTCTACACAGCCCATGAATAAATAAAGACCAATCATTTGTATACTTTTGTGTGTCATGTCTTTACCAAAGTAGGGCTTGCATTAAGGGTATCAAGCTCTTGACCAGGTTTTTTGCTCATCACTGTGGCTCTACTACTTGAACCATGCCTCCACTTCTGGATTTTTTTGCTGGTTAACTGGAGATAAGATTCTCTTGAATTTGTCTGCCTGAGCTGGTTTGGAATCAAGATCCTCAGACCTCTGTGCAACTAGGGTATAATAGGCATGAGCCAGTCTGAAGTATATATTTTATGATAGTGGAATTCATTAAGAAACCTTAAAGAAAATTAATTGGACTTTTGAAGGGTGGTTTGCAATTATGAAATTAATTCAAGTAGTGTTTTACTTTCCCTTTCATTTTCATTCACCTCTTTTATTAGATGTAAGCCTACTCTAGGCCCTAAAGATTATAATTCACTGGTTGTCAGGTGACATTGTAAGAAATGTTTGACACTGGAGAGCTGGCATTGCCTAATTAAACTCAGAGCATTATCAGTTACTAGCTGTGCGTTCATGGACTAGCTTTCTAATATGCTTGAGTTTTATTATATGCACTTATAAAATGAAGCTAGTCATATACCTTGCATGCTGTGGCAAAGAAAATGAAACTAGAAAGGATGAGAAAGGGACAGAAGAAGAGAGGGAGGGAAGAAGGAAGGAACGGTGGTAAACAGTGAAGACTGGACAGGAAAAGACACATTCAATGCTGTTTTGCGTGTAATTTATTCACCACTAATAGGAGTTTGTATTTTCTCATTTCTTAAGATCTATTTAAGATGAAGTCATTCATTGACTGGTGAATTGATTGATTGATCGACTGATTGTGTTGGCACCAGAGCTCAGACCTCCCTGAGATTGTTAGCTTGAGGACTGGCAATCTATTCTTGAGTCACATGTCCAGCCTGGATAGTTACTAATTATTTTGGACATAGAGTCTCAGGGCTTTTCTGCCCAGGGCAGCTTCAAACTGTGATTCTCTGATCTCAGCCTCTCAATTAGCTAGAATTATAGGCATAAGCCACCACCAGGACGCAGTAACAAATCCATATTTTTAAAGTGTAAATTTTTGTAAAGACAGAACTGAGTACATTGTTACCCATTGGTCATTCTAGTTTTTACAATTTTATCAACACGTCAATGTGAGTAGAAAGACTTTGCTAAAAGATGAGTTCTAAGAGTTTAAACTGGTTAACAGTGTCTGGTGTCCTATATTTGGAAAGGAAGGGATATGAAGATAAAAATGTGGGAATCAGCCCCCGCCCCCCCATCTTCTACCACATGTCTGATGCCTTCACTGACACCTTAAGCTGAGGAATGTAAGGAGCTTCTTAGCCTAGGAGGAAGTGCTAGCCTAATGGCAGCTGGCTTAGACATTGCTTGTTGCTCACATTTTTTTTTTTTTAAATCCAAGGTCGTAACTAAACAGTCAGCACCAGATCTGGTGTCTGGATTAGCTTGATTCACAGTTCTTCCTTTGCCATCTTACTAGTCTTAGTGGGTTGAACTATCAAAACGCCAGCATTTAGGGTGCAACACAGCCTGCATTATGTCTTCAATTATGTTTGAAAACAAAGCATAGATCTAGGGGAATATTAAAAGCATAGGAACCAAAACACTTATTTCCCAGTGGCTTGTGGGTGGACGAGAAACAGGAAAGTACCATTGTTCAGCTCATGCATTCTGACTTACTATTGACTAAGAGGTCAATGTGATGCGAGTCACTTACACTGACTCTGTAGTTATCATCACTTTCTATTCATGTAAAATATGAGTAATAATATATCACACGGCATTCCAACTGAGACGTGCGTAAATATGAGCTATATAGAAAGGTATAGATAGGTACAACATGTAAAACTCGATTACTAGCACCCATGCTTAATCTTTTATTTCTATATTGCCAGTATTTCTACTATGAATGCTGAATCATATCACAGCTAAATATTTCTTTAAAAATATCCATTATTTTTATCTTTGTAGATATTTGAAGGATGTTGAGTTGGGCGGGGGGGGGTGTGAGTGTAGCTTCCATGGCAGAGCTCTTGCTAATATAGACAAGATGCTGAGTTCCATCCCCAGCCTTAAAAATAATGTCAAATATTCAAAATATAACAGGTTACAATATCAAAATGCCCTTTTCATAGATTAATGTAATCATTGTATCACTGGATTCTAGTGATGACTATAAACTATAAACAGGTTATTAGTATCCTCAACACTTCTAAAGTCCTTCTCAACAACCTGGTAAGAATCATAAACTATAAATTAGATTGAACTTTCTGTTACCCTACAGAGACTGTTAGGGCATGGAATGTTCTAGTAAGTAGATTTAATAAGGTGACCCATAAGTAATTTTTTCTAAAAAATGTACCAGTTCACATTTTAATTTATATAGACTTACCAGTGCTTTTAGTGCCAAGTGACATTTAAAAATACAGTACATAAACAATTATTAAAGTCTCAGGACCAATTATTTCAAATTTAGGAGAAAGTGAGAATCCCCACAAGTGATGCAAATAATCTAGGAAGGAAAAACTGAAATAGGATCATTTGTATGCTTCGTTTTCTAATTGTATAGGTTTTACCACCCATTCTAAAGACAGAGTTTAAAGGCACACACACACACACACACACACACACACACACACACACACTCCTTTGTTGATTAATATTCTTAATCTAACCAGAATCAGATTATTTGATTTTACTCTCAGGGGTCTTTATAGATAAAAGTTGGACAAAAATGAAATAAATTACTAATTCTTTTGTTGGTTTGCTTTTCTTCTTCATGATGTTACTGTTAGCATTTTCAAAGCAAAGTCGTTTGGGGACAACAAACCCTGACTATGTTCTTATGGTATGATTTGTAGTGAGATGTAAACACAATCTGAAATTGCTTTCTTGAGCCTATTTCTCCCACACAGCTCCACAAGGAAAACAATGATCAATGGAAATATCTACTTGCCAAAGCTTTTCATCTGACATCATAATCGCAAACAAAGGAAAATACCCCAATTTCTGTAATTGTCTGGGGAAAGAATTTTAAAATAGTGTAGGCTCACTATTACCAACCAACTTAGATAAAATATTGTTGAATATTTCACTTCTTTCTTCAAAAGCCTATAATGGTTCTTTGCAGCCTGAAATCAAATTTCAAACACCTACAACTCGGCATTTAAAAAATAGTACAATTTTCTTCTAGCATTCAGGACATAGCAGCTACATTATACCTTCACTCCCAAGTACTTATATGAAACATTTTGGAGTGGTACACTTTTTAATCAACATTTTTGGGGGACCAAAGTGTATTTTAAAGATGTAGTACAATCAATGTGTAAAATATTAGCACATCCATGTATTGGAAAACTGTGGTAAAATCTGCCAGTGTAGAATAAAAAGTATAGAATAAATAGACTTCATACAGCCTCTTGCCAGTCCAGATCAGGTTGTGTCTCCAAATTTGCTTGAGAATGTAGACTAAAGGAGGAAAATTTCAGATGATTGACAACAAGTCTGAATTTATTTTACTTGGGCATACACAGAACTTTGGAACATTTGCTCATGTTTCTTTCCTTCCTCATGAATGTCCCCTGCCTATTCTCATTTCTGAGAGACGAAGGTGGAAAGGTCAAGTGTAAGGTCTGCATTGTCAGAGAGCCTCAAATCAAAGCATTTCCTCTAGATATAGAGAGATTTTAGTTCAGGGTTTTCTGTTAAAAAATGTGCATGATTCAGCAGGATTAAACTGGTATCAGTAAGGAGATGGAATAGACCAAGTTGTCCTAACAGCAAAGTTTAAGGATTTTACTTTGAGAAATTCAGTGGGGAAATGAAAAAATAGTGTCACTGATGGAGTTTGATAAGTGTCTACAGACAGAAGTAAGGGAGGGTAAGAAATCATGAAGCTGAAGCTCCTGAGACATGCTACATAGAATAGCTCAAAATCAAGAAGGAGAGCTTTTATTAATGACAGAATAAGGGCTATAACAGGTAGGATATGTAAATAATGGTTATCATTCACATTCTTCTTTCCTGTATAACCCTTCTTCTAATAGCAAATAATGGTTATCCAGGATAGAGGAATGAGAAGAGACATATATAGCAAACATATGACAAAAGAAATCACATTTGAAAATAGACATAAAATAATTGTGGGGGTTATTTTTATGTGTCAAGTGGACTGGGCCACAGAATGTCAGGACATTTGACTAGATACTATTCTGGTTGTGTCTCTGGATGAGATATAGATTTAAGTCTGCAGACTGAGGGAAGCAGATTTCTTTCCTAGTATAAATGTCTCTGTCCACTCTAATGATGAACTGAATAGACAAAATGCTGAGTAAGAAGAAACTTCTGTCCAATTGCTTTGAGCTGGGATATTGGTGTTTACTAGATTTTATACTCAGACTGAAACATCAGCTCTTCTGAGGTATTGAGCTTGCCAGCTTTCCAACTGGAACTTATACCATCAATATTCCTGGAACAACAGACTTGGACTTGAACTACATATTAGTTCTCCTTGGTTTTCAGCCTGCAATCATGGGACTTCACAACCTTTACTATTATGTAAGGCAATCTCCCCTCCTATTCCCAATTGATTCTGTTCCTGACAAAATCCATAACTAATGCAGAAATGAGTGGTAAGGAATAGGGTACTTCAGGTTGGCTAGACCTTCAAGAAATGGAGACAATTATTTATAATATAATGTAATTTGATGTATGCCAACACAACAAGCATCAGGTGAACCAGAGAAAGAGTTAAGAGCAAGAAAGTGGGTTGCAGCTACAAAATGACAAATTTTTGATACATAGCTAAAAAGTTCAGATTTAAGAAGAAGAGAACTAATGTTTTGAAATGTTCTTTTGCAATGAAATGAGCTGGAAGTCCTGGCTGAAGCCTAAAATCCTAGTCATTTGGAAGGCAGAGATCAGGAGAATTGCAGTTCAAGGCTAACCTAGACATACAAGTTCTGGAGACATCATCTCAAAAAAAAAAACCTGGGTGTAGTTATACACATCTTTCATTTCTGAACAAATGAAGCACAAACAGGAAGGACACAAACAAGGAAGACTTGAGTATAAAGAGACAGACTATCTCCAAAACAAGTAACACAAAAGGAATTGACAGATGACTCAAAAAGTAGAATGCCTACACAGTAAATGGGAGACCTAGAGTTCAATCTCCAATACTAGAAAAAAGGGGAAGAACACATAAAATATGTCTTCCCCTGTTTTGTCTAAGAAGAAAAACTTCCGATTCTATTAGTTTACTATATCTGAAATATACATAACTATCAGATTGAGAGTCACTTAGTCATGGATTTTGCATGTCTTGATAAATAAATACATAATGTACAAAGATCCTGAGCTTGGATCTCCTTGGTGAAGAGAACTAGTATTGCATTGATTCTCTTTCTATAAATAAGTATAAAAATTGAGAAAATAGTTACCTAATAGGAAGTGAATAAAAGATGATTCACAACCTGGTTTCTCAGGAGTGAAAAACATGAAGTAAGCTTCACCTTGACCCCAGCTTTCTTTATGGGGTCACTTTCCAGGCTGGCAATACAGGAGGTAGAGCCCAGAGGATTGCAGTCTCAAAGAGGAAAAAAAGAGTTTCCAGGGTGCTTGGAATCTGTGTGTCTGAGTCTTGAAGAGAGGGAGTAAAGAAAGCAAGAAATCGCAAGCTGTGTGCTGGTGACTCATGCCTGTAATCCTAGCTACTCTGGAGACAGATCTGAGGATCACAGTTCAAAACCAGCCTGGCAGAAAAGTCCCCATGAGATTGTTATCTCCAAATAAACACTCAAAAAATGGAATTGGAGCTGTAGCTCAAAGTGGTAGAGTGCTAGGCTTGAGCAAAATAGCTCAGAGACAGGCCCAGGCCCTGAGTTCAAGCCCCATGACAGATGGGAAAAAACAGAGAGACACAAAGAGAGAGAGACATAAAGAGAGAGAGAGACAGAGAGACAGAGAGATAGAGAGAGAGGAAGAAGGAGGAGGAGGAGGAGGAG
>NW_012267261.1:4389615-4457004 GCF_000151885.1 Dipodomys ordii
CAAACTCTATGCATTGTGCCCTTCAGCTTTCTGTGTTTCACTGAATTTAATGTTTACCTTAAAAATAGAATGAATTGCTGGGCACCAGTGTCTCATGACTGTAATCTTTGCTACTCAAGAGGACAGGATCCTGAAGATCATGGTTCCAAGCCCCATGAGACTCATATTTCCAATTAATCCAATCCAATTAATCACCAAAAAACCAGAGGTGGCACAGTGACTCAAGTTGGAGAGCACTAGCCTTGAGTGAAAAAAACAAGCAAGAGGGTAAGGTCCTGAAGTCCTGAGTTCAAGTCCAGTATCAACACACACACACACACACACACACAGAGGATATATATATATATATATATATATAGTTTGCTTCATAAAAACTTCATCAAAGTAAAATAACAAGACAAAATGGTAGAGTGTTAGCTTTGAGCACAAAGTGGCTCAGGGACCACACTCAAGCCTTGAGTCCAAGCCCCAAGGCTGGCAAAAATAACTAAAAAAAAACATACAATGAATGAGAATTAAACTAGATACAGCTCTTACTAATAAGCAAAATTATGTATGTATGTCTTGTCACTATACATGTCTTGAAATATATGTTAGTTATAATAAACTGTATTTTTTATAAGCAGACCATACACGGTGGTATACATTGGTATACAAAAATAAGTGGCACACTATTCATCAGGCTAGCTAGAATAGAAATGCGCGGTGTTGAAAACGCTGGCTCTGTCAGGCTCACCATGTTCTATCCACTAACCTTCTCCTTGCAAACAAGTAGCTTAGTCACAGAGGATCAGTACTCATCTTAAGATTCTCCATCAAAGTGACATTGATCAAGATGCATTGTACTCGTAAGTTGACAGGTTGAATTGAAACCCCTTGTACAACTGCTGAAAGATAATAAAAGATTTCAAAGCAAAAGATTCTCCATCAAACATGCACAAAGAGCTTCCACGGGAAACAATATTGTCTGCTTTCAAGTACTCATAGACATATTCTTTTTCCACATGTGGAATTTCAAACTCCACCACCAGGATCATATGAGTGTCCTTTTACCGAGAGAGTCAAAAGGTTTGGAGAACCTTTTGTCCATCCTGGACATATAAGGAGCCTTTGATACTATAAAGATTATGTTGTGTGTTTTAGACTAGAAACAAAGTTCAAGTTTTCTGAATATAGTGACATTTGAAAACTTGAGACCATGGATATCTAGAATGTCAGGCTGCTTCGTCTCTCTCATGAATTGCAGTTTTTCCAGACATACTTTGTGCTTGGGGACCAGCAGTCTCAGGGAGACTTTCCAACACAAGCCAGCAGTGAGAGCAGCAGGTGGTTTGTGATCAGTCTGACAGTATGCTAATTGTGATCTACTGTAACAAGCTTAAAAATATATGGTCCTGTAACCTCCAGGCTGGCTCCACAGTGATAACAATCCACACAACAGAAACAGCATTTGCAGCATTTGCAGCTTATTATCGTATGGAGTGTTGTTTCCAAAATAGTCTGTAGCAAGTCGAGGCCTGATGCCACATGAGTATAGTCATGAGCTTGACACTCTGCCTTGGATATATATTTTTTTAATGTTTCTTTTTGGGTATTGAGAAATTTCATCTTGGAATTAAAACCAAGCCATTGAAAAGACATCTTTACAGCATGGAGGCCTCATAGGAAAATAAGCTTTTAGAACAGATAGTATTTGGTCTAATTTGTTCTCCCTTGTCTGTTGTGGGACTTCTTTGTTGAGATAGTACTGATTTCAAAGCTATTGTGAAATGTTGGGTATGATTATCTGTACAACACAAGTGGCATAGAACTTATCCCATAGTTTAGTAAATCCTCAACATAATTCCTGCACATATTTTTTTCAGTGCTTGGAACTGAAGTTACAGAAGCACTCTACCAACTGAACTGTTTCTGGAATCATTGTGCATACAGCAAGTCTGAATGTTTTCTGAATATTAGCACACACATGCCCTTGTATACAAAATGTGATGTGGATTTATGAATGATTTAGCCACTTAATGAGAGTTTGCAATAAAATGTACCCACAAAAGGCCCCTAGCTTATATATCAAAATATTTTCAATTTAATGTAATCACAAATGTATATGCTAGACTGAATATATAATGATGAATCAAATGCTGAATTCTTGGGAACACCCATTCTAACACAGAAGACCAAACATAACAACCACGGGCTGACTTAACTGAATTCTAGGAGCTGTGACGTGAACTTGACTTTATGACCAGTTTTGTTTGGGCTCAGATAGTCCCTTCTCTGTAAGTGAAGGGGCTGCCTGATACCTACAGTGGCCCAGTTAAAGCCAAACTGGAAGATCTGGAATTTGCTCCTTAGCAGTCTTAGTCTGTGTTATACTGTTTTTATGTCATACTTTATGAAAAGTAACACTATGTGCCTGACAGGAAGAAGAGAGATGATGAGGACAAGGAGACCAAGTAATGCCATGATCAGACCAAAATAACAAGCGCCAGAAATACACAGCAGTCCTGAAGCCAGAAACTAGAAGATAACTAAAATAGAGTAAAGAAGCACGCAGGATTTGATCATTGCCTGTAGGGAGCCCAGGAAAGTTTCCAGGCGATGTTGGACTTCAAGAACAGGATCTGAACTATATCCCTTCCATAGCACAAATACTTCTGTTTCTCTAACATCTATGAGATTGTCCATAGTCACTCAAATTAGCTTGGATAGATAAATCTCCAGATTTATCTACTTTTAAGCTACAAATTATCTTTCTAAACCCAGATCTCCTACTTACCCTCAAATAAGAACATTAAAAGATAATAGGAAAATTGAGAGATATGTTTTCAACATGTTCTTCTAACAGACAACTCACTTTGGGGCTGGGCATTGTGGATCATGTTTGTAATCCCCGTTATTCAAGAGATGAAAAGGAGGGTCTAGGTTTAAGGCCATACCAAGCAAAAAGTTACTGAAACTTCCACTCAGTCTTAATAAGCCAGATGTGATCTCAGCTACACGGGAGAACATAAGAAGGAGATGGTAGCCTGAGGCAAAAATCAAGAGCCCATCTGAAAAATAATCAAAAAGCAAACGTGACTAGAGAAGCAGTTCATGTGATAGAGTGCTTGTGTGGCAAAATCAAGGTTCTGAGTTCAAACTCCAGTACTGCTAAAAACAAAAAGAAAAAAAAATCATTTAAAAAAATGTGAAAGTTTCTAAGCATAATAGTCACTGTTAAAACTACAGAACCTTATTAGTAACAACTGATAAGAACCTGAATGGCCACAGGATGGCAGCAAAGCACAGACTAAGCCAGCAAAAGCTGCATCGCAGAGGGTGCCTGGTTTCAGGCACTTACCAGTCCACAGAGCACTGCACACCTACCTGTCCAGACTCTGTCAGAAACTGCTTTCATGGGATCCTGGGACCCCTCCATCGCCCCCATGCTGTCAGATCTCCCAATCATGACTTTGGGAAATCCAGCATTTGTGCTAGGTACCAGAAGCACTTCAGATTAAGGAGACACATTTTATAGCTTACACCAATCACTTGCAGTATTATAGAGCACTTAATTCTTTGATCTACCCTGCTTGTCGTGGGGGAGGCACTATTATTTATGTTTACATTTTGTTAAGTGTCCTCCTGTGTTGAGCACTGTTATAGATTCTGAGATGATAAAGATGGCTGGAATCCTCCTCTCAAGAGACCCACCACCCAATAAGAGTTTCATTCAGATGCATAATACCATGTGATGGAATGCCTTCGTGTAAGAAAAAAGTCTGCACATGGAGCAGAGCGACCCAGTAGCCATGCAGACTGAGGATGGACACAGACATAAGCAAACCCCCCTCAAAGGAGGACGCATTAAGTTGGTCCTTTAAGGCTGAACAATTTCATAGAAACCAGCACATGCAGAGCCTTAGTAACATTGAAAGATGCTGAGATGGGAAACAGCAAGCAGATTGATGCCTTGGAATGAAGCATGTCTGGAAGTATTGTCTGGAAAGACCACCATTAACTGAACACTTGCTTTCTGCCTCGTGCTGGGCCATCTGCTTTCTTACATTATAGACAATTCTGTCTAGCAGCAGTAAGAATATGAGTTTAGTGTAAG
The DNA here is from genome assembly GCF_000151885.1 of Dipodomys ordii. NCBI lineage: Eukaryota > Metazoa > Chordata > Mammalia > Rodentia > Heteromyidae > Dipodomys > Dipodomys ordii. Next base: position 4,393,712 of record NW_012267261.1, read on the forward strand.
TTGTGCTTGTGAGGACAAACACCTGCCAACTCTCAGTTGTTTCATCCAATGAAAATATACTGTCTGCTGTGAATCTGGGTAATAAATCCAGGACAATTGTCTTCTGGGTGTTGGCTCAGCAAGCACTCTCCTGAATTCTTATGGAAGCTTCAATACAAACACACATGTTGTTCACATTTGTCAGAAAGTGTGCTACCATTAACTGAGTGCTCTCACAGAGAAGAGACACAGAGCACCTCCGCTGACATTTTATGAGCTAAACAAGTCACATAGACACAACTGCTTTAATTCCACTTCAGAAAGGTGTAAAGCCCCAAATTAGAGGAAAAGCAAGAAGCAAGGAAAACTAAAGTCAGATTTGCCAGTCTCATCAAATGTAATTGGCCAGACTATGAAAGGGAAAATACACCACAATTTAGCCCATCTGGAAATAAGATTAAAATGCTCTGTACTCAAACACTACATTACCTACAGCACATCTACAAGGAACAAGTCCCTAAACTTCCATCTCAGAAATCAACATAAACATCTTCCTTCCTTCCTTCCTTCCCTCTTTCTCTCTTTTCTTTCTTTTCATTCTTTCCTTCCTTCCTTTCTTCTTTCCTTTCTTTCTTTCGTTCTTTCTCTTTCTTTTCTTTCCTCTCTCTCTTTCCTTTCTTTCTCTCTCTTTCTTTTCCTTTCTTTCTTTCTTTTCCTTCCTTCCTTCCTTCCTTCCTTCCTTCCTTTCTTTCTTTCCAGTGGGGCTGGGACTTGAACTCGGCCTGGCCACTCACTGTGCTTTAGCCTTTTCTCTCAAGGTTAGTGTTCTACCATTTGCATCACAGATCCATTTCTGGTGGTATTTTGGTTTTTTGTTTGTTCGTTTTCTGTGGCTACTTGGAGAGAAGAGTCTTGTGGACTTTCTTCTCTGGACTGGCTTCAGTGATATTGAGATCTCAGCCTCCTGAACATCTAGGATTATAGGCATAAGCCTCTGGAACCTGGCTACTTTTAGCTTTGGATAGACTATGTTTTGCTGGTTTTAGCTTACATACACTGCAAGTAATGGTAATAGCACACATAAGAAAAAGAAAGTCAGTAACAGATCATCCTAGTAATGGCTTTTCTCAACAGCTTTTCAGAACTACAAGTTCCTTGGGCACGTGTCCTGGGAAGGTGGGAGAGCAAAGAAAAAGCAGAGGTGTAAACGGGAGGAGCCAACAGTCTCATTCACTCAGGATTCCATGACTGCATTAACCTCCCAAGGCTTCAGAGCTTCTCCACACCTCCTCAATTAGTCTCAGCTGTGCTTCCTATGGTGGTGGTGGTGGTGGTGGTGGTGGTGGTGGTGGTGGTGGTGGTGGTGTGTGTGTGTGTGTGTGTGTGTGTGTGTGTGTGTGTGTGTGTGATTAACATAAACCTTTCCCATTAACTGCTCGGGACCTCTTACCTCTGAACGTGGCTAGCACGATCAATGGACCATCAATGTCAAATGCAACACCCTTCCTGCGGGAGAGGCCACCACTTGGTGAAAGGGTTTTTTGTGCTCTATCAGGAAGGGAGGGATATTCTGGAAAGACGCTCTTTTCTGCAAACATCTCGGCCTGCGAAATCTGCTCAAAAAAAAGAGCTGATCATATGGCTGTCATCCCAAAATAGCACCTTCCTCCATTATGCCGAGGTTCAGAGCAAAAGTGACTCATGCAGCACCGGGAAGGTTGCCAGACCGGCCAGAGCGTGAGCGGTGTGCCTGGTCTGCAGTCTCTGGAGCCACTGGACCGCAGCATGGGGGCCCCACTGCCTGGGTCTGGTCCCTCCCACTATTGGAAGGGAAAGCTCTGTATTAGGGGATAGAGAACTCAGGAAGGCTCCAGGGGCCTTGTTAAAAGAAGCTGTCTTATTCAGATTGAACTTTTGACACTTTTTGGTGGCTTGGTACTCTACCACTGAGCCACAGCTCCACTTCTTTTAAATTTAATTTTATTTTATTTTTGCTGGTTAATTGGACATAAAAGTCTCACAGACTTTCCAGCCCATGATAGCTTCAAACCACGATCCTCAGATATCGACCTCCTAATTAGGTAGGATCAGAGGCTGAGTCTCTTCTGTGGGGCTGCATGCTCCCGGAAGCAATTTAGGTTCCATTTCTATACCTGTTCTTCCAACATCGAGGCTACAATAGGAGCCTTGGCTTGAGCACTGCACTGTGAGACCAGATGAGACTGAACACCCGGTTGAACTGGTTCCTGGGGTGCAGTGGTACAGAAGATGTTGGTGTGGTTTTGGTTGCTCACACCAGCTCAGTGGTCTTCTCAGTCAGGATACCCTTCCTCTCCTAGGCACTTTCTGAGGATCCTGTGGTCTGCAGGATGCTTTTCTTTATCTCCTAATTATAAGGAACTAACAACTCTCAACATGCCAGAGTGCTTAGTATGTAGTCGACAATTTTGTGAACAAACAAATAAAGGAGATGATCAAGACTGACTTAGGATTCATCATGGACCCAAAGCTTCCACATGCTAGAAGGATTCTATTTTCCTTCTTCCTTGATTTTTTTTTCTTTTCGTGTATTCTTCCTTCCTTCCTTCTTTCCTTCTTTTGTTCTTCCTTCTTTTTCTTTCTTTTCCTTTCTTCCTTTCTTCCTTCCTTCCTTCTTCTTTTTTTCTTCCTTCCTTCTTTTCTTTCTTTTCCTTTCTTTCTTCCTTTCTTCCTTTCTCTCTTTCCTTTGGTACTGGGGTTTGAACTTGGGCCTCACACTCTTGCTCAGCTCCTTTGCTCTCCTGGCTGTTCTACCACTTGGGTCACACCTTCCTCCAATTCTAGCTTTTTGCCTGGTAAATTGGAGATAAGAGTTTTTTTTTTTTCAGATTTGCTGGCCCTGTCTGGGTTTGAATTCTGATCCTCAGATTTCAGCCTCCTACGTAGCTAGGATTATAGGTACAAGCCATTAGGGAGAAATTAAATGCAGAAAACAAGCTCTTTCTCTTCTTCCCATCCTCCCAAATAATAAAACCAAGAAAATTTTCTGTAACTCTTTTTCCCTGAGCACCATGATTCTTCTCCCTTAGGTTGATCTGAGATACTCTTACACATTTGTTTGATGATGCTGATTTAGCACTCAAGTGATTAAAAGAAGAAATGTCAGTAAAACTAACAAAACGATACAATCAAAATGTGCTGCAGATGGGCAGCAAAAGTTTTAGAATGACAAAAATAAATAATGTAACCCCAAGGGGATGAAAAAGTGGCACAAGTAGTATTTTAGCTCCTTGTTTAAATCCAATGATGCATTGCTGTCCAGTGATACAAAGCTACAAATCAGCTTAAGTTGTTTTTGAAATTACTTTCTAGATGACCTCAATAAGATCTATTAAAGCGCACACTAACCAATTCATAGCAATTCATGAACAATTCCCGTTTTTAGCATACATTGTAGAAAACAGGGAGATTCTCTCTCCTCACAATGCCACTTTCTAGAACATTTCAAAAGCATATGGAGAAAATTATGAATCACCTCAAGGTCATCCTTACAGTTTTCTCAAGCCCTAGAGAGATACTTCTAAATCTTAGAGGAAGGAAGACAATGGAACAGGTTCTAGAAACGAGGGAATTACATGTAGGAGAAGTATACTCGAAGCTGGGCCAGTACAGGCTGAAGTTTAAGTTAAGGCTTGCAGTACAAATCTCTTCTCTTTCCACATCTGATGGGCAGATCTAGGAAAGCTATATTAAGATTTCCCTTATTATAGAGAAAGGAGTTTCTAGATGGGCCTTAAACAGAACTCTGGGAAATGATAGTGGTGGTGTCTTTTGCAGTTATTTCTTAAAAAGAAGAGCAGAGTCAATATTCCTGTGATGCTTAGTTTTATGGCTTGGTTGGCCATAAAGTGCCAAGATATTTGATATAAAAAATTAACCTAGGTGTTCATGTAAGTGAATTTTTAGGTCAGAATATCATTTAGATCATCAGAGAGAATGAAATAGATTGCCCTCTCTAATGTGAGTGGGTTTCATCTAATCAGATAAAGACCTACAGGCAACAAATAACTGGTGTCTCTTTACTAAGAACATTTCTAGCTTTGGGGCCTTTATACTGGAATATCTACTCTTCCCGATCTGAGAGCAGAGAGCAGGCTGTCAGCCTCAGACTTAAGAGGGGACATCACTTCTGACACTTTGAAATGCTCAGCCTCCATAATCACTGCAGTCATTCCTTGTAACAATACCAATTGCTTCTATTTATCTGAAGAATTCTAGCTAATGTAAATTCCTATTATTTCGTAATGCCTATTGCAGAAAAGAAAACCCTGTCACATTTAGATATGCAAAGAAACATCAAAGTAAATACAGCAGGAATTGTGATACATGAACATACACTGACAAGTCAAAAAGAAAACTCTCAAGGGTCTTAGTTTAGTCATTGTCAACACTGCTGATGAGCAATGTTTAATCACCATGAAACAGGTGTTATTCTTCTTTCATACCCAGTAAATGTCACTCAGTATTCATTTTACATAGAAGCAAAGGAACACTGGTAGCATTTAACTATGTCCTTCCCCAGACTCTTCACTAACGGAGGCTCATGGAAATGGAGGATTATATCTATTTGTCCAGAGTGAACATGAGCTTGGGGCCATGGCTTCATCATGCTCTTTGGGGAAGGCCTCACTCTGATGACTCCTCACTAATCTGATCCCTGGTCCCTGCTACCCAAACTTCTGCATGGCACAGGCTCACCTACTATACTTCCAGTCCCCACACAGTCAAGGCCATGTTGGCTAACCTGACTGAAATAGTCCTCTGAACTTGCCGATCTCTCCAACCTCACTTCATATGCTCTTCAAGGGGAAAAGAAACTTCTGAAAAGATAAATGCTCCATGTGTACCAAACCCATCACCAATAGATCTGTAAAGCATACTATGATAAAGTCTGAACTCTGAGAATGTCTTGCTGCCTTTTAAAAATGCCCCCAGGGCTGCTCTGTAGAAGGAAATGCTATTCTGACTCTTTATTATAGAAACTTGTGTTTAAAGGACGGAGTCCCAAAATGCTTTCCTGGACTTTTCATGAACACTTCTGATTTGAGTAGATTTTGTTCCACTCAAAAAATGTTCCACTCTTTTTTCCTGTCATTAAAACTAGACTTCTAAAACGTAAGTCATCCTAGCATTTTCCACACAAACACCTGCATTGATTCTCTATAGTTATGAGGGTGTGGGAAAGGAAGGAAACATATTTAATCTGCTGTACTTTAAGGATCTCCATCATCAAAGTTAAACTCCAGCACCATGCATTTAATAAACATTTACTTTGCAACAGATTACCAATGTTGGGACAGTAGATTAAAATGCTACCTTGGAACAGAATCTTCCTGTAACAGTTGACCTTTCAGGTGTCTGCTTATGCAGAGCTGGCCCATATATTGACTTGGACACCATTGTGATCCTGTCTCAACCCTTAACTGGAACCATTTATCCATGCTGTTCTCACAGACTTTGTCCACTGAAACAGTGAGCTCACAAAACCTTGTGGTTTTAACTTACAGCTTTGAAGATAATCAGTTACACAACACTAGGTAACATACATCTATCAGAAAGTGAAAACATAAACTAATTGGTATATCTAGGCAACAGAATCCAACTGAGCAATTAAAAAAAAGGAACCATCAATGTGCACTGTTAAATTGGAAATAAGAAGTCCTGGTGCTTTGTCATAGTAGGGTGAACATAGATAATACTATGTACTGTGCATTTTAAAAAGCTGTCAGAAGGGATTTCAAATGTTTTTACCACAATAAAATAATAAATGTTTGAGGTAACAGATAGGTTTACTTGATTTAAGCATCATATTGTATATAAATGACAGGATGCCCCATAAATATGTCTAATTTTTGTTTATGTTTTCTTTAAATGCACCTCAGTAGATGAATGGATCAAGAAAATGTGGTATACACACACACACACACACACACACACACACACAATGGAATTCTATGCCTCCATCAGAAATAATGACACCACCCCATTTGTTAGGAAATGGAAATATTTGGAAAAAATTATATTAAGTGAAGTAAGCCAGGCCCAAAGAAACATAGGTCCCATGGTTTTCCTTATTTGCAATAACTAGTATATGTCTGAGACAATCTTACCAGACAAGTAGAAAAGGTCAAAATCTATGCACATATGACCATATAAAATGATGCTAAGTGAAATGAACCCCAAGAGAGGGACACAAGAGATTTTATCTTTGTTGCTGTTGTTCTTAATGTACTTATAATGTACTATGTGATTTTTTTGTTGTTTTTCTGTATGTTCTTCCCCCTATGGTATAACACCTGTTTTCACTATATTTGATTCCCATATCCTGCATCTTGTATATACATTTTTTAATTTGGGGAGGGTAAGGGAAATAACAGAATGCTGAGACAAGGATACAGGTTGACCTATTATAACAATGAGTTGTGCAAGACTCTGTTGAAAATGAACTTTACAACTTCGGGATGGGGCGGGGGGGGGGAGGGAGGAGTTGGAGAGATGTGGAGGGAAGGAATGGTAGGGGAAAACAAAGGAGGGGGTAATAATGTGTGAGAGGAACTGTACTTAATACCTTACTCACATAACTGTAGCCCCTCTATACAGTGTCTTTATGATAAAACATATATTAAAAATGAGCCATTCAATTAAAGACCTTAACATTAAACCCAAATCTCTGAAACTACTGCAGGACAGAGTAGGAGAGAACTTCCTGAACAGAGTCCCAGGGTCACAACAAATTGGAGAGAGACTCAACAAATGGGACTACCTTAAAATAAAAAGCTTCTGCACAGCTAAATCTATCGCAACCAAGCTAGAAAGACAACCAACTAATTGGGAAAAAAATATTTACTAGCAATATATCAGACAAGGGGTTAACATCCTGTATATACAGGGAACTCAAGAAACTAATCCCTCCCAAACCTAACAAACCAATTACTAAATGGGCAAGGGAACTAAAGAGGAACTTCTCAAATGAAGAAATGAAAATGGCAAAGAAACACATGAGGAAATGTTCATCATCCCTGGTGGTGAAGGAAATGCAAATAAAGACAACCCTGAGATACCACCTTACCCCAGTCAGAATGTCCCACATCCACAAATCAGCCAACGTCAAATGCTGGAGGGGATGTGGAGAAAGAGGAACCCTATTACACTGCTCTGGTGGGAATGTACACTTACACAACCACTTTGGAAAGCAGTCTGGAGGGTCCGTAGAAAGCTCAAGATTGACCTCCCTTACGACCCAGTCATACCACTTCTAGGCATCTACCCTGAACAACAGGAACCAATATACAAGGACACGTGCACCTCCATGTTTATTGCAGCACTGTTCACAATAGCTAGGATATGGAAACAACCCAGATGCCCCACCACAGATGAATGGATCCAAAAATTGTGGTATCTATACACAATGGAATATTATGCAGCCATTAGAAATGACAAAATAATGGCATTTGCAGGGAAATGGATGGAGCTAGAAGGAATCATGTTGAGCAGGTAAGCCAAGAGCAAAGAGACAAATGGTACATGGTCTCCCTGATAAGTGGATGCGAAATCCAAAATGTTAGGTGATACGACAAAACTAACAGGACTTAAGAAACAAAGAACTCCCACTCATCTGGTTGAACCACTACTAAATATCCCCATGCTGCTGATCACATATATGGTATATAACATGTGAACACCGTTATATGTTACAGACTGTGATAGACAATTTGCTCCAGGAAAGTTAGAATGAACTTGTGACTTTATATGAGCATCATTATTCCACAATACTGTGAAATTCCGGAAATTATGTAATCACTTAATCACAATCAAAGGAAAAAAAAAGAACCAAGGGAAAGGTAGGGAGGGAGGGGTTGGTAGGGGGAAAACAATGGAGGGGGTAACAATGTTCAATAGGAAATGTACTCATTACCTTGCTCATGTAACTGTAACCCTCTGTATAGTATCTTTACAATAAAAATAAATAAATAAATTTGTAGGAGACATACAAATGGAGGGATAAAGGACAAATAAATGCAGCAGTGGTACTCACTAGACACTTCGTTGAAAATGAACTATACAACTTGTAGCTAGGGATGGGAAGGAAAAACTGGGAGAAAGCAAGGGAAGGGGTGACAACTGTCCAAAAAGAAATGTACTCTTTACCTGACTTATCAGACTGTAACCCCTCTAGACATCACCTTTATAATAAATAACAATAAAAAATAAATTTGTGAAAAAAAGAGCCATTCAAAAGAGAGTAAAAGATGATCAAAGCATTGGCAATGATACTATCCTAATTCTGGTGTGGAACAAAAACAAATACACTTGCTAGTGGTCTGCAAAATGAACTGAATGAAAGCCTAATGTGGGAGTATGGGTGAGGAGGAGGAGATGGTGGAAGAGGAGGAAGAAGAGGAGCAGGAGGACAAGGAGGAGGAGAAGAAAAGAGAAGGGGGGAAAGAAAGAGAAAGGAAGAACAGGGAGCAGGGAAGAAGAGGAAGAGGGAGGAGGAGGAAGAAGAGAAAGTCTGCTCTCTGCCTGGGGTCTTCTGTACTGGTGATTTTTCTTCCTCTTCCTTTTTCCTTTGGGCCCACCCCTCTATTGTGTTTGGAATCTCCTCTTCAACCTAGCCTTAAATGTTTCATTCATTTGTGGTAGATAGAATGTACCTATAAATCTATAAGTAAACACATTGGACAGTATGCAAGTGATTACAAATGAATTAACTGAATTATAATAGGCTCTATGGAGAGTGCATATAGTATTATCTTTTAGAAAGACTAGGTTAAACTCCAACAAAATCAATATCAGAAAATGTGTGCCTGCAAGAGGAGGGAGTGAGGCCACGAGGAGAGGGGTAGAAAAATGAAAGGGGGAAGGAAGAAGAATTCAGTAAGAAATTGTATGCACCACAAAATTAAGAGAAAGGGTAGATCAAAGACTGGGATGAGAATGTTATATGGCACCTCCTTTGTACAACGACTAAAAGATAATTTAAAAACTTATACCCAAAACACCTAGTTTCTAATTAAGAATGATTTTTTAAAGATATACTCTGAACCTCTTTCCTAAATGGTCCAATGATAGCCATTTCACCCCAACAAATAATTTGAGTGTGTTAAAAAGATTCAAACTGATATTGGAATTACTTAGCTACTTACTGTTTGGATACTTGATGGTCTGTGAATAGGTCACTATTGTTTTTACTCTAGTAGATGGTAGTTTATGGCAAAGATAAGAAATGTATTTAGGAACAAATCATTAAGTTTTTCTTTCATAAATAGATTGTGGTTTCATAAATGGACATTTGAAAATTGAATGTTAGCCATTCAAATAACCTTCACTTAAAATAATCAATAAATCTCATCTCTGAGGGAAGGGGTGAGTTAGCTTAGACATGAACAAATCTTTTAGGAAAAGAGGAATTGAGTAATGTGTATTTTAAGCAAGCAAGAGTGAAAGAGAAAGAAAAGAAGGAAAGAGAAAGAAAGAAAGAGAAAAAAAGAAGGAAGGAAAGAAGAAGAAAAGGAAGGAAGGAAGGAAGGAAGCATTAAGGAAAATAATCTGTATATACATTTGGGGAGGGGAGGGGGAATAACAAAATGCTGAAGCAAGGTCACAGGATGACCAATTGTAACAATGAGACTCACAAGACACTATGTTGGAAATGAACTTTACAACTTGGGGGGAGGGAGGGGGATATGGGGGAGGGAAAGGCTAGTAGGGAAAAAACAAAGGAGGGGGTAACAATGCTGGACAAGAAATCCACTCATTCCCTTCTTCATGCAACTGTAAGCCCTCTGGTACAGCATCTTTATAATAAAATAATTTTTAAAAAAAGAAAATAAAAACAAGAAAAGGAAAAAGGGGAAAGCAGAAGGACAAAGTTGCCTTTAGATTAGAAATATAAAAGATTAAGAGGAAACAGTGTTTCATTTTATAATTAGTAAAACTGTCTTAGCAGCTCATTGCCTTTGCATAAAAACCGTGTCTTAAAGGCAGGAGAGCCTTAAAGCCACACAAGCTGTATTAGAATAACTAACCAGAGTTGGTGAATTAGTACACACCTGCAATCCCAGCCACTCCAGGTGGAGAGGGAGGAATCATAGTTTGAGGACAGTCTGGGACAAAAAGTTAGCAATTCTTCACCTCAACAAAAGCTCTGTTACTTGAGAGAATTGGGCAGGAGTTTCGCTCTTAGGGGCTGATCCTGGGCAAAAATGAGAAACCCTATACAGAGAGGGAGAGAGAGAGAGAAAGAGAAATAGACTGAGAGACAGACAAAGAGAGAAAGACAGAGAGACCGAGAGAGACAGAGAGAGAGAGAAAGAGAAATAGAGACTGAGAGAGACAGATAGAGACAGACAGAAAGAGAGAGAGGGAGAGAGAGGCTTGTTGCATAAATCCAAGTATGTGAACCTAGGTTCAAACCCCAGGATTGCACTCCCATAAAAAAAGAGCTTGGCGGGGAAGGTGGCTCAGTGGTAGAGCAATTGCCTCACATTCATGAGGCTCTGGGTTTGATTCCTCAGCACCACATAAGCAGAAAAAAGGCCGGAAGTGGTGCTGTGGCTTAAGTGGTAGAGTGCTAGCCTTGAGATGAATTGCTGAGGGACAGCGCCCAGGCCAGAGTTCAAGCCTCACAACTGACAAAAAAAGAAAAAAAAAGTAAAGAAAAAAGAGCTAAGTTTTGTATACTCTATAATTCTCAGCTGTTAAATGATCAAGATTCATTGGAAAAATAATGTAGGTAAGTAAATATTGTGCAATTCAAACTAGAGTAATGTCTTATAAAGGTAACAAGAAGAAATCAAGCCAAAGCTGTATTTGAATACTATGGTCTGAACTTAAAATTAACTTGAGCAGAAGTCACTCACATCTGTGATCTTATCTACTCAAGAGACAACTCAATGATTGAGGTTCCAAGCCAGTGTAAACAATACAGATAATATCGCTAATTACCAGCAAAAAGCTGAGTTGGAGGTATGAGCAAGAGAGGCAAAGAGAGAATGATTAAATAATAATCCAATCTATTAGCTTCTTGAATGCCATCTTTAATAACATAAGGAAAAGCCCACTTTTTAATATTAAGTTTGAAAAGCAGCAAAAGAATAATGTTAGCCCTAAATCCATTAGGTAGCAAGGGAGAGGAGAGAAATACCTCAAAATATTGATGGTAGGTCTATTCTTTCTGATGTTAAAACTATAACTGCCTTTGGGATTTTTTTGTTTTGTTTTGTTTTTCCCTCGAACTATACACATATGTTGTCCTTCGTTTAAGAAAATGAATCTTTGTTTTGAACATGACCAAAGGGATTTGGTAGCACAGTCCTGCAAGCTTTACCTGGAACTCAGTGGGCATTTTGGAAAGGACTTGAAAAGAAGCTGGGACACAGCACACAGCCAGAGGAAATTCTGCCATATGGTACAGAGGAGCTCACTGAAACATGAAGAACAGGAAATGGAGCTTGGTGTGTGTTGAGGGACTATGATTAAGGCTTATAAAATGATCTTTTCTACATGTCTATGTATGAGACCTTGAGATTTTCCTCTATCAAATAAGAATGTTTTTATCCACTTTTCTAACCTCACAATCATAGGTATCATTATGGTCAAAGTGTGGTTTATCTATTACATGAGTGCAAATTCATCCAACAAATAGTTGAGGGTTAAGATAGAGCCTTAGAAGAATGTTTCAATTAAAAATAAGACAAATAGAGGCAAGGACTGGAATTCAGTGGTACAGCATGTAGTTGTATGCATGAAGTTCTAGGTTCCATCTCCAGCTCTCTCTCTCTCTCTCTCTCTCTCTCTCTCTCACACACACACACACACACACACACACACTATTCCAAACACCAGAGGTAACATGTAATGACAAATGATAAATATCTGGCAGCCAAGAAAATGGTCACAAGATAGTCAGGTGTGTAGAAAGAGGTCATGGTGGAGGATGAGCTATTTGAAACATATATTTTTGTTACTTTATAATAGGTATTCTGTATAGCAACAAAGAAAGTTTTCAGAACCTTGTCTCAATAGAAATTCTGATCCTAGTTACTTGTAATTTGTTGGAGTAATGCCAAGTTGCAATAAGGGAAAGTAGTTACATTTAAGTATCGATTCTGATATGTCAAGAACAGTTCTAATAACCCAAATATGTGAATTAACTGAGCACGCCCAGACCTCCTCCATCTGCTCCTGGGCATTAAAACAAAGGAAGGTTGAATGATATTTCCCAAGATGATAGAGCTAAGAAATATTAGACCCAGAATTTAAACTCAAGCCTTTTGACTTGAGCATGAATTCTTAAGCTTCTATTTTCTTTCAAGGGAAAACAACACATATATCTGATATGCCTTTCCACATATATGAATTGCTCTTATTTTCTAATGTTACCGTGATTTGCCTCTCTGGCCAGGTCTGTGAGCAGGAAATGAATGACATGGCTAATCTTTATATGTCTGACATTCCCAAACTACCATCTCCACTTAAATTCTCAAACTGAAAAGAAAGACCAACCTTTGCATAGTTAATAAGCACATTAGAAGAACTGGGTCACCATATGGGAAAGGCTTTGGGGATTTGGTTTTCTCCATCTTATCTGTGAAATGAGTAAGTGCATATTGTTCCCACCTGCAAAGGAACAGCCTTCATCAAATACATTCTCACCACACAGACACACATCCACTTTCTATAAGCATGCTCAGCCCATCTGCTCACATTTAAAAATATACATTGAAGACCTCCCACGCTGCCTTCGTTTGTAAAATGTCTATCACCCCATTTTCATTCCCACAATCCCTTGCTTCTATGACTTTGTTTTTCCCTCCTAGCCGTTAATGATTTTCACAAGCTCTCTTTCACTGCCTAATATTCATCCTTGAGGTTTTCTAAACAGATAAGCATCTTTAGAGTTCACAGTTCCACCAGCATTCCTCTTTGGGATAGGACTTCATTTGGCTGACAAGTTTTGCTGTTGGGGAAAAAAATCAACTTTGCAGTCGAGTAGTAAGCCTGTTTCCAACTAGGTAAATCGTGATCTTTCTTTCACTTTCCTCAGTGTAAAGGATCTGATGACAACAATCAGAAAAAATACACACACACACATACATGGAATATTTTGAGGTATTTTTATACCATTTTACATAGTGGCCCTTGAAACTGGGATGATATGCTCTCCCATGGTGGTATTGACTGATTTGATTATTACATATTGCACTGTACCCAGAAATATGCACACAGATTGTGTCAATAATTCAAGAACTCATTGGAATGCAAATGAAAGATAAATATTAAATGAATAACCTTCAGAAAACACTCAAAAGAAAGAGAAGCTAAATTGTGTAGACAACTCAGTTATTCAAACATCATTGGCCCCCATGTTTAAAAGCTGGCAATAGTCCTTGCTATATGTCCATGGAAATATTCCTTCAAGGTTTCATGGGCTCAGACATGCAACCACATTACCCACAATGCCGTGGACCCCCACAGCAATTGTTCTTCTACGGACCAACAGGTTAAGATGAGCTCACTCATTGGTGCTTTCATTAATTTACTCATTCACAAACAGATTTCCTTTGTTCGGTGCCACTTGTGGGCACCCTGACAGGCAATGTCAGAACACAGATGACATTTGGTGCTCCCTGACCTCAAGCTATCTATGATCTGGGGGTGGGACTCAGTAGCAGGACTTGTAACTTTTAACTTATCGCTTCTCTACACCGCTTAAGATGAATCTTAAACATGAAGTGTTGTAGTCTCCCTGTTAAAACTTGCTGCTTTTGTGAAACACTCTATGCAAGATGTTATGCAACGTTCCATTTCCAATTCCAACCAGTGAGCCAGTTCCCTTCCTGCAGAGGTGACCACCAGGCATGGTATTAGAGCAAGCGACTGATTAGATGTTGTCCTGAGTCAAAATTTCTAAACTTCCTGTTTGTTATTTTAATTGAGATCAGAGAGTAAAACCCCTTCAAAATGTGCCCAAATTCAGTTCAAGGAATATTTGGAAAACAGTTGGTGATGGGTAAGCCACAAAGAGGGCTTTGCTGTGCTAAAACATTTGGATACTAGCACCTTCAGGTACAAATCAGTGCATGGTTATTAAGGACATTCGACTTTTCAAAAGGATGCTTCAAGTTAGAAATGATACTGACTCAAAGTTTGATGTGGGCACATTGCTTGATATGCATGTGGAAAGTCTCTAAATTCACATACATTTTGAACAGTGTACTAGATGGGAAGAAGTAATGAGAGATATGTGTAAGAAACATGTAAAATGTCTTACTAAAATATGTCACATTCATAAGGGAAAAATGTTGGCACAATATATCCAACAAAAAGAAATTGATTACCTGTAAGTTAGTTGTTTCATAAAATAGGTAGATAAACCTTTTAGCAATGTAATAAAACCCCAATTTCTTAATAAATAAAGACAGAAACTTATTAGATCCAAAATGTGATGAAATACATTTCAACATGTTAAAAATAGACAAAAACATAGCCAGGCACTGTGACTCATGTCTACAAGCCTAGTTCCTCAGGAGGCTAGGATGTGTGGATCGAAGTTTAAAGTCAACATGGGCAGGAAAATACACGAGACTCTTATCTCCAATTAATCCCTAAAAGGCCAGACATGGATATGTGGTTCAAGTGGTAGAGTTTCATCTTTGAGTATAAAAGCTAAGGGACAGTATCCAGGTCCTGAGTTCAAGTCCCAACACTGTCACCTGGTACCTGGCACGTGCACGCACAGAGAGAGGGAGAGAGAGAGAGAGAGAGAGAGAGAGAGAGAGAGAGAGAGAGAGTGAGTGAGTGAGAGAAAGAGAGAGAAAGAAAGAAAGAAAGAGAGGAGCAACATACAAAATAATCTAGATATTTGACTGAACAACTGGATACCCTAAAATTTCTCAATGTTATCATGTTCCTTTTCCACATTTTTATTATTATTAATTAGTTGTACAAAGATTTTATTTTTGACAGATAGTAAACCTTGATGAGATTTATCCCCTCTGTCACTCTTCCTCATCCTCTATTTCTCCTCTAAACCAAACTCAAATTCAACATGTTTCTTCGGTCCATTTTCACTACTGCGCTCTCTTTAATCAAGGCCATCTGTGTCCTTGAGTTGAAACTCACAACTGCATTGTGTTTCACTTAAAAGAATTCTCCACAATCCCTCAAGTGGCCCTTTAGACTTCCTGACTGTCCCGAGGGCATTCACCTGAGCTGATGCTCTATACATTGCCCACCTAGTCACTTACCATACTGGTTATTGCCATTTGCTGAACTTTTTTTTCCAGTTCCTCGTGTTTCAGTGATCTCTGGCTGTGTGCTCCACTGGTGACATACTTCACTGAAACGTGCTTTGTCTTCAAAGCACAGGAAAGAGGACATCGTTTTATTTTGCTGTCATTGGTTTTCTGCATTATACATATTTTCCTCCATAAACACTTATTTCTTTTGCAAGTGAAAAGCAAAAGATGAATGTTGCGACGCTGTTATCGCCTTGAAGTTCTTCTTTAAAATGTAAATGAAAACATTTTAGAAGATTTCAAATTTTTCCGTCCTTCACAACCTAAATGGCATGATGGCTTCTTAATCCATCTAAGTACACTGTAATTGAAAATTTCCCCATATCTTTCAGAGTCTACATGTCATACTGAATTCTTAATCCACCAATGTGATGAACACATTTACCTCTATAATACCATCATTTTGAATTAGCTACAAAACTATGATTGGATTTGAAAATACCTCAATTATGATTTTTTTCTCTTTTGGATATTCAAATCGTCTGATAGCCTCCATGTTGAACTAATTGAGGATATTTCTGCAACTTTGTATTTATTTAGGGGTTCTAGGGAAATAAAATTATGCTAGGTGCAGTAAAATAAAGTATACATTCTCAAATGCTAAAAACTGTGCTGATGCTAAACTGAATTTAACATAATTCACCTTTGTGAATTGTGAACCCCTCACATTATGGCAGCTTGAAAACAGCTCTTGGCTTTTAAAAATAATTATGGCTATGTATTTACAATCTCTATAAAGTTATTTTTAGACTCTGTGCAGATCTGCCATAGCTACCACAATAAAGTTTTATGCACTATTTTATCTCCTTCCAAAACACATACCATAATAAATATAAATGAGCAGTTGGCAATAAATAGGGGAAGAAGTTCACTTTTTTTAAAGTTAGTGTTTGTGTCTATGTCCTGTCCACTATTTCCCAATTTAATGCCTAGACTAATAACCTCTGGAGAGAACTGGCTGACATGCTCAGAGGATGAAGCCTTCCTGAACTGTAAGATCTGCAAATGCGCCAAGGAAAAGGGCAATTTCAAGAGCTGGGTGAGAGGTGAGAGCCGTCCTCTAGGCCTGAAGCTCAAGGGGCTTGAATAGCTGCAGAACAAAGAAGCCATCTTGATGGTTAGTGATGGAAAGACGATGCTAGGAGATGCCCCCATGGCTAACATGCGATAACCCTTCACCATGTCTTTATGAGCATAGATTAATGACATCTGAGAATGAGTGGGAATTCAATGAGGTCTGCCCATGGTGTCTCCCATTCTGCTAAATTTCATTTGCTCCCATGCTGTCTGAGATCTCACAGGGATTCGTCACCCAGAGCCTCATTCCCTTTGCCTTCTTCCCATCTCTAGCCTTAACACAAGTCCCCACATCGTACATGGTACCATTCCCTCTCCACAATATGAGGCTCAATCTTCCTAAACCAGCCCTTCCTGCGGGAGCTAACTCGCATCTCCTTCAACACTTAAGCCTAGTCTTGACTACTTGAGTTCTCCACTTCTTCCATTTCCACATCTTTATTTAACACACCAATGGTGCAGTTTGTTGTCTGATTATGTACTAACTAAAGTAATGTGTCCCTTTAATTTATCCCCATGTCACAGGCAGACACTGCTCTTACCTGGCTTGTTCAATATTGACTCCAGGATCTATAGAGGCATGTGGAAAGCCTGGAAGACATGCCAGAGAGCATGTGACAGGAAGATTGCTCAATGATATTATGCTTCAAATGATGTGAACTTTCAAAGCATCTTTACAGTATGATCTGCTTCTTTGCTGGAAAGACTATTGTTGGTTCTAGAGGAAAGAGAATGAGCCCTCTGTGGTTTTGTTGTGCTTGCAGCCCTTCTGAAATGTTAAAGTCTCAGAAACATACGATTTGACTATTAAGTCAACCAACATACAGCAGAAAAAGACCAAAGCAGTTCTGAATTTGAGATTCCAAATCTGACTCTTTCACAAATGAATAAGTGAAAGATTTTTTTTTAAAAAAAAGTAGACCCCTTGATTCCATTTTACCTATAAAACAGAGCAGGTCACAACCTTGACCATGTGAATTGGCCCACTGGGTGCTCCCACACACAGATAGATATCCAGAGATGGCATCTCTAACTGGATTCCTGTGTCACAGGGCATCTTTTTATAAAGTTTCACCTTGTAACCCTCCACATCAATTTAGCTGGTTTTATAAACCTAAAATACTTCTTCTGAAATCATCATGTTATCTTTTTCTCTGGTAATTTAAATCCTGGGAAATATTCGATCTGACCAGCTTCAGAAAGCCTATGAAGCTTCTCTGAAGAATAAAGTTCTAGTGATTTAAAAGCACACACACACAAAAACCTGAGCTCATAATCTTCCTTAGAAATACATCAGAACATCAAACTTGTCTGACATGGAATCATAGCCTTGAATGATTTAGGTGTTTCTAAGTTTAATAAGACATTATTATGGGGCTAGCTTTATCTCATACCTCTATTTCCTCTGATAGATCTCATGCTCTTTTTCAAAAGGAAAAAAAAAGAAATGAAAAGTTACTGGCAGATTAGTCATTCTAATTAAAGTTTCTCTGAGTCCTCCATTAACCCATCAGTCACTGGGCAGTTCCCAAGGGCACGGGTCATTGCTCTAATGTGGATATATGGAAAAGCTATACTTTTGTTAGATTTTTTTGTTAGATTTTCTTCTACTTTACATGAAATTTTATTTATCTGTACACAAAGAGTATTATTTGCATATGTATTTCCCATCTATGAAAACAAAATCATAATAATAATATGTATCTAGAAGACACAGTTGCTGTTCCCATGTAAAAAAGAGACCCCCAAAAAGCTTAGAGATACACCAAAGCAGAAAGATACCTGGGCCTAGAAGCAGGCCCAGATGTTTCAGACTTTTGAGGCTCTCTTTGTCCAATGTGTTGCTTTCTGGTTGCCCTAGATTCTTGGAACATTCTTACATACAACAGGGGAGTAGCTTCTTTGGGTCAGCCATATTTCCTATATTAATTCACCTTCCACCCCTGACCCATACACCCACAGTTTGTAGACAAAAAGTGATTTCCCAACCCCCTTCCTATCAGGGTTGTGGTAAGCAGTCAGGACTGCTCAAGCCATCTGATTCTCCACTTCTAAGATTCTTTCCTCTCTGTTCTCTGCTCGGCTGAAGGACCTCTCCAGGAGCCTCTCTGGGGCTGTGACTCAATGTTGCTTTTCCTCTATTGATGAATTTTTGCAAAGCTGCCAGCCGAACTCTATCCTCCCACCAAGAATGACATTCTCATCTCCAGACATCTCTTGAATAGGCCATCTGCCATTCAACCGGTCTATTCTAGGCCCTATCTGGGTACCTTGTTGAAGCCAAAGGATGACTTTTAAAAAAAAGTGTGGTCCAATTATTTTCATTCTGAAAACCAGCTTCCTCTATTGGATTAAATAGCAAAGCAGAAAAGGTCACTCGGTTTTCAATAATGTGAGAGTAACAATAATAAAAGTTACACCAATATTTAAGAAACAAACTTTAGGCCAAGCCAGTTTTTTTTCCCCCAGGTCCGTTACATGTAATATTTATAGCATGCTGAGCTCTCTACTTCCTTGTTGCTTGCACTGAATTATTTTACAACTCACACATACAAAAAAAAAAAAACCCTTGGAAACAAGAATGTATCAGCAAACTCTAACTCCAAACTTCCACATCTTCTACAACATAGAATGAGTTCTTCCTGTGCCTCTTGCTGGCTGTGGGAAGGAGTGGAGGCTGACATATCAGAATGGTTTCAAACAACCAGGAACAAAAATCAAATCCAAATCTCTGTTGTGGTTTGGCGCCACCCGGTGGCGATTTTTTCCCAATCCCATTGACATACCCGTTCTTGGTTCAGAGTGGTTGGGATTTCTAGGTGCTAGGAGGGATTCTAGCATTTATCTCAACAACTTGATCCCAGCAGATTGGGCCTGTACCCTCAGGGAACTCTGGGGTCCCCTCTTTCCCGTCCCACACATCCTGAGTAAGGGTTGTCTGTCATTTTCTTCCCAGCTGTGTCCTGCTCTCCTGAACTCTCCGCACAACCCACTCCCTTTAAAGTAACGAATAACTGAAAGTGGAAGACTGTATCCAGGGGGAGTAGGGGATTGGGGGGTAGGGGGTGTGGCTGAGGAGGTGGGAGGGAAGGGATGGTAGGGGGAAAACAAAAGAGGAGGCTCATATAACTGTAACCCCTTTGTATAGTATTTTCACAATAAAAAACTTAATTTTAAAAAGACTGTATCCAATAGTTACATCTAATAGAGACAAAGGGGTGATTATCTGAAGTTAATGTAAGAGTTAGGCTTCACTAATAGAACTCTATGGTTATTTATATTCAGTTGAATATGTTGACATATCTTTAGTTAAATCTAGAAACCTTTCTAAATGAATAAGGAAAGCAAATAATAGCAGCAGAAATAGCATATGAAGGGAAAATATTATATTGATCTACCTTATCAAAAGAAGGGAATTTACTATTGGAAAGTGAGGAATAGGCCATTAAAATCAACATCACTGTGATTTCTGAACTTAAAATTTTACCCAAACATGTTTTTTTAAGGTACCTTACAGAAATTTAAGAGATGCAGCTTGCTAGGTATATACTTTCAGCTTCATGCGAGATCATCAGGCTAAGAAGACATGTGTACCAGGTAAATAGCAAGTGCCCCCTTGTAGAGTCAGTTCCAAAGATTAACAAACATGCAAGTCACAAACAACACCACCATTGATGATCTGCATCAATTGGAATACTATGGCAGATGCATTGGACTCTTGGCTTTTCTACGTACTAGTCTGGGAAAGCATTTAATTTCTGTGAATCTCAACTTTCTCATCTATATAGGGGAATATAATAGTGTCAGTCTAATTCTTTCTTCTTCTTTTCTTTCTTTCTTTCTTTCTTCTTCTTCTTCTTCTTCTTCTTCTTCTTCTTCTTCTTCTTCTTCTTCCTCCTCCTCCTCCTCCTCCTCCTCCTCCTCCTCTTCTTCCTCTTCCTCTTCTTCCTCCTCCTCCTCCTCTTCTCCCTTTCATTCTCTTCCTTCTCCGCCTCCTTTCTGCTAGCACTAGAGACTGATGTCAGGGGCATCACATTTCCTCAGTGTTCTACCACTTGAACCATGCCTCAAGGCCTTTTTGTATTGGTCATTTCTAAGGTAATATCACACTTTAGGTGCAAACGGGCCTGGGCTTGGGTCCTACTGCTTTTGTGTGCCCTTGTGGGATTGACAGGTGCATGCCATGGTTCCCAGCCACTGTGTCTCCCCCAGAGCTTGGGGTAATAGAGGCACATCACTGAGCCCAGCCATGGGATAAAATAAAATCTCACAAGCTCCTTTGTGTCCTGGGATGGTCTTGAACTGTAATCCTTCTCTCCCCACTTCACAAGTAGCTAGTATTACAGGCTTGAACACACACACACACACATACGGCCAGTTATTTTTATTAATAGTATTAATTCACCCAGAAATGGTGTTTGTAAAATTAGTTTCAATATGAGCAACAAGAGCTTGATTACTTCTCTCATATCCTTGGTTGCAATATAATTTCAACTGAACTGTAAACATGAAGCCAGCGAATGGAATCTATCTTACTCCAGACATATGAAAGGATTAACTGCATCTTCATATTTTAGTAGAAAAACTTTAGTAAATGCATGTGTACATCTAGCTAACTCCACACAGCACCATTTTGCTGCTAGAAATGTGCAAATGTCCAGCTTTAGTCTAGAGCAAACTAATTTCCACTTTCTTTTCGTGAGTACTTTAACAGAAAGATCTTTCTGCTAAATGCCGACATGTATATTTCTTGGTAGCATAGTATTTTCCTTTCTCCATAAATAATTTATTACTTCAGAAAGAGCCTCATAGATGTAAGGAAAAATTCATGTACATTTTTAAAGTCCAAATAATACTTAATCCTCAGGATAATTCATATAGAATCTACAGGTATAAGTCAATTTCAGAATTTCATTAAGTGTGTAAAGTTAATGCCTCTTACAGAAAGTACTGCTCACCCTCTCTCCATTTGGCACTCTGTCAATGAAAACATACATTAATAACACTACTTAGCCAGCAGTGGTGAATTTTAGGTAGGGATGAGATTCAGAAGGGTTGCCAGTCAGTTCTTCAGGATCATCACTTAGTCAACATGGTAGAAAAGGTAGGTGTTCTAGCAAATTCCTCAAAGCTGCCACTAATTCTAGGAATTAACCTATTTAGTTGCTGGACTGGAAGGTTGGAGAAGGTCTGAAGCAGTAGTACTAGGGATATCTTATCCCCATGGAATACAGACCTATTTTAATATTCCAATAATCAGATCAGCAGTGTTAGTGGGTGCAGCAGAAAAATCATATCTCTTGCTACATATAATCACAAAGAAATCATTTCATGCTCAAAAGTAATCCAGGATATCTTTACAAATGAAAGGAAGAAGAAATGTTCAGTCTTAAAGCCCAGATGAAAACAATAAAAGCTAAGTTTGTTTTTCACTCCCTTTAATTATCTAATTTAATTATTTCATCAGTGATCATTACAGATATTCTTTGGCTATCTATGGTTTCTTGAATTCAATTGCACTCTTTTTGTGTGTCAGTCCTGGGGCTTGAACTCAGGGCCTGAGTTCTACCCCTTAGCTGCTGCTGCTTCTTTTTTTCTTGGGGGGGGGTCGGTCGTGGGGCCTGAACTCTGGGTCTGGATGGTGTCCCTCAGCTCTTCAGCTCAAGGCTAGCACTCTACCACTTGAGCCACAGCGCTACTTCTGGATTTTTTTCTTTTTGCTTATGTGGTGCTGGGGAATCGAACCCAGGGCCTCATGCATGCAAGGCAAGCACTCTACCACTGAGCCACCAGCCCCACCCCTGAGCTTCTTTTGCTCAAAGCTAATGCTCTACCACTTCAGCCACAGCTCCATTTTTGGGTAGCTTAATGGAGATAAGAGTCTCGAAGACTTTCCTGCCTGGGCTGGCATTACACTGCAACCCCTAGACAAGATCTCAGCCTCCTGAATAGCTAGGTTTACAGGTGTGAGCCACTGGTGCCCAACTCTCTATGTTGATTATTGTCCGTAGTTGTACAATAGACTTGCCATTCAACAAAGCAGTTTATGAATCAAGGCATCTCACACTCTTCTTTTTTTTAAATACATTTTTATTGTAAAAATACTGTACAGAGGGGTTAAAGTTACATGAGTAAGGTAATGAGTACATTTCTTATCAAGCATTGTTGCCTCCTCCTTTGTTTTTATGTTTTTCCCCTACCATACCTTCCCTCCCACCTCCACAACTACACTCCCCCTCTCCCCCCACCCATGCCTAAATTATAAAGTTCGTCTTTCAACATAGTCACACTCTTCTTAAATGGCAGGACATTAAGGACTATAGGACTTGGCATTACATAATAAAAACTAAAACAATCTGAGTACTGGTGTTATTATGCACAAAATAATTCTTTTATTGTAAAGTTACCTTTTGTGCTTTACATATTATAGCATCTTGCATATGTCAACTTTGGCACTTGGCCACTTGAGCCATGCTTTCAGCCCTACTTTCTGCTCATTATTTTGAAGATAGGCACAGGTGTGAGCCACCAGTAGCCAGCTTCATATATCAACTTTTTTTTTTTTGTCGGTCATGGGACTTGAATGCTGGGCCTGAGCGCTGTCCCTCAGCTCTTCAGCTCAAGGCTAGCGCTCTACCACTTGAGCTATAGTGCCACTTCCCTCATAGATCAACTTTTAAGATGTATCCAACACCCTAAGTTACAAGGGAAATTATTATCTTCATTTTATACATGAAGATACCAATCTCACGAAGTCAATTCACTCAAAGCTGCACAACTAGAAAATGGAAGACAGTTTTCTATGCCTAAGTCTTCTGATTTCAGCTTACTTCCATTAAATGAGCAGATCCTGGAATTCTTAGATTTTTCATCATTTACCTTGTTAGTGTTGAAATGCATTTGTGATCACTTCTGGAGATCTAGTACTAGGATCTTTCATATTCAAGGGTGGAGATTAACAGATGTGTGTGTGTGTGCATGTGTGCATGTGTGCGTGTGTGTGTGTGTGTGTGTGTGTGTGTGTGTGTGTTCTGTTTGTTGTGTTGTATAATAGACATCTCTAGAATTCTTTGTTAACCTGGTCAAGAATTTCATATTCTGCTAATTTGTTTTCAAAATCTAGTCGTATGATTGCTTTGCTTAAAACATATAAATTCAGTTATGGCGGCTTTAGGGATTTACTATTATAAACAAACACAATTGCACTGAACTGGATAATAAACTCTATAAGTAGGTTGTGCAAACTTGCTAGAAGATACACAATTCTCAGAGATTTTCAAATGATAATATTTGGAAATGAAAGGAAAACCACCAAGAGGAAAAACACAGATGGCTCCATATGTAGCTTCAGCAAATTCTATTAGCCTATTTCTAAGCTTCAGTGTTATCAGCAGACCCAGTGTAGGTAGTACAGAGCACCCATTATGTAAGCTATACTGATATGCTAGAGGATGGATGGAAGCTGAGGAGCGAATGGGCAGTGCAGCAGCAAAAGCACTCACCCAAGAGAGAGGTATGATTTCTGTAGGCCTGTGCTTTACAAGGAGAGTGCCTGATTCCAAGAGGACAGAGATTCACTTCCTCAAGGTCATTCAGTGGATGGCCTTTTCAGAGAAATACAGGCAACTTGAGAAAAAGAATTGTGCACATTAAGTATTTTATGAGGCAGAAAAGGAATCAGGAAGTGGAGAAGAAAGAAGAGAAAAAGTTAGGGATCAGAAGCTATGCCATAGCAGCAACACTGAAAGAAACTCACTTCTCTTCTAAGCTAGGAGTTGGGTGTGGATTTTAAAACTATACAGATGAGAAAAATCGTCCCAAAAATATACTATGTATAACTTATACCTGATAATCATATATATTCATGGGGTTGAATGAGGTAATTCAATCTATAAAATATAGAATGATTAATCAGGGCAGTGTCTTAACTATAACCTCACTTCTTTGAATTGGGACCATTCAAAATCCATTCTTCTAGATATCTGAAATATTCAATGAGTTGTCGCTCATGTTATTCTACTGTGCCAGCAGACACTGGAAATTATCCTGTCTATCAAACAGCACTGTGTTCTTGTAACCACCCTTTTCTATCCATCCCTCGTCTTCATCTTTTCCTTCTTTTCCAAGGAGTAAACTTTCCCAATGCCACTGGGAAATTAAGTGCTAAGGAGATCATTTTAATTCTGGTTCTTCTGTCTCTGAAGACGTTTTTCTTTTCAGCACAAGTAATACTGGATCTAAAATCCCAGCTTCAGATTTCCAATTCAAGCATAAATTATAGAAGAGAGTCTAGACACTCTTGTGATTTATCCCCAAATCAGTATGTGAAGAACCAGGGAAATATATACAGTCAGATTTAAAATAAAAGAGAAAATCTGGAATCTTAAAAAATATTTTGAAAAGCATCAACTGCCTTGCACATTGTGGATTCTTTATAAATGAGTTAATTTATTCAAAAAACAGACATAATTCTCTGGAAATTCAATTCCTTCAAATCTAATTTATTTATCCCTAACCATGATTTACGTGGGTTATATCAATGAGAACTGGAAAGAATTCAGAAAGGTTTATAAACATTGGAAGGGTTTCCTTTTTCGGCAGGAAAATATTTTTTTCATCAGTATAAAGCAACTAGATGATGTAGATGTCTTCATTCCAAATCAAGAATCCCACAAAATTCAAGTGCCACTGGAAATTTCTCAGAAGTCACTTACCATCTACCGTTAATACAAAGCACTTCCTTTTGCTGAAAGGACAAAGATAGAAGGAGATGTGGGTCACAATTACTCATGTTCTACTTCCTTCTGAGCCACACATCTTGCAGATAATTACATGTACCTTGGCCAGAATTTTTTTTTCAAATTACTGACTTTGTGAAATGTAGACATCTTGTCCTGAGATCATTTTTTCTCTTTTTAAAAATATAATTTCATTGTAAGGTGATGTATAGAAGGGTTACAGTTACAAATATAAGGTAGTGAGTACATTACTTGTCAATCTTATTACTCCTTCCTTCATCTTTCTCCCACTTTCCCTCCCCTCCAATCCCCCGCCCATGTTGGACAGTTAATTTCTAACATATTGTCTTGTGTGAATCACTGTTGCATTGGTTCACCCTCTGGCCTTTGTCTCACCATTTTTTGATCTCTAATTCAAATAAACATATACATAATACCAAAATCAAATACAGTGACAACAGGGGATAAACTATAGGGGAAAAAACACAAAAGAAAAAAAGAAATCACATTAAAACCAACAGAAACTCGATCAGCCTGTCACTAACATCTGCATCTGATCAGCTCTTAGTTTGAATGCCCCCCAGATGTGCTGAGTCCTTTTTAAAGACTAAAAATCAACAAAAAAAAGTAGCCCCATGAAGTAGTGAGGGAAAGTTACAAAATGAACAAGTTATGGCTCCTATCTTTATCAGCTTTTCAATGAGATTTAGACCAAGGCCTATCAAGCTCTTAACCTTCAGTAAGGGGTATATGGACACCCCTCCCACATGTCATTCATTCATAAAGTGAGAATTAATTATCTAGCACTCACCATGAGTGAAGCAATGAGCCAGACACTGGGGGAGGTGGGAGCTGACAGTACAAAGCCCAGGCTTAGAGCAAAAGGAATTGCAGGTTTCACACAGGTTTTCATTTTATAGATGGAGACTCTGAAACCTTAGGGGAATTGTGTATGGACATTAGGGGAATTGAGACTGGACATTTTCCCCTGAAAGTAAAATTAGCAGCTATTATTATGATTATTATTTTATTATTCCACATTATCTAATCCCAGTGGCTTGGTGAGAAAAGTTTATATACAAACTAAGTGACCACTGTTCTTATTCTACAAGCTATGTGAACAGGAAAATAGATCAGGCCGAGGGAAAATAAATCTATTAGGATGAATAACCATCCATTATTGGATCCCCTCATCCAGTTCCAGACTCTATAGAAATAGATTCTAGTTGCTCATCTGATGAGTAGGAATTTTGTCTTTGGTTGTGGCTTGCAAACTTGGTCCTGAAAAAAATGCATACTATTTGCAAAGCTCTCTTCTATTTTGGAGAAGTTTCACTTCCTGCTACCTTCCCCCTGTCTTTGCTGGCACTCTCTGAAACATTATAAACCACCTGGCCTTGAAAGCTGGAATCCACACCTTAAAAAAATCTGCTACCACTAACATCATCTGGACTCTGGCAAGCAAGTTTTGGCACAGAGAATCTTCCTGTTGTCAGCTACACATCCTTCTGCTCTGTTGTCTTTCTTTTCTCTACCATTATTTCCTTCTCAGGGTTATGGGAAAGTTTGCTCACATTCAGGATGCATATATAACTAAGGAGTGGTTCTCTGATCCACCCTTTCCCAATCTCCAGTCTATCCTAATGTCATAAAGAATATATTTTTTAATGATGCCCATGGTTGTCCTTGTAGGACAAAAAACAATATTCCAGAATCCCCTCAAACTTTTTCAAGGGTCCTCATCTTCCTTGCATCTTCGGTTCAGAACCTGAAGAAACGAAGGGCAGGGAAGAATACTGAGCATGTCTTGGGGTCTCGAGCATCGTGGCTTCATTTGTGCCTCTTGTCCTTACTCCTGCTTATACATCAGTTAGGATCTAGTCTCCTGTGATGTCAGACAGCTCTGATTCATTGTTCAATGTCAGTCTAGAAGCTAATAATTCCTTATCTCAATCCCTCAGCCCAACGGCCTGAACCATCACCTTCCCCTGTGCTATGGCAATCACTTCCTCACTCCTCTCTCTGAGTCGTGTCTTAGTTCTCTAGAGTCTATGTTCAGACAGAAGGCGGAACCATTTTCAGTGCAAGTTAAATAAGCTCACTCCTCTATTCTAAAATCCCTCCATTGTTTTCTCCTTCCTGGTTGGTAACAAACACGGTTCTGACATTGACCCGTGAAGCAGTCTGTGAGTGTTCTTCCCTCCTCTCTGACACTGCTCTGTCCAGCTCCTGTTCTAACTGTTGAAAATCCAGGTCTTGGCATGGCTTTCTCCTCAACGTTATCATGTCTGACCAGCTGCCACATCCTTTCACCATTGTGGATAAAACATCAACTTTACCTCTCCTGTCCCCTTCCCTTTACCCCTTTCTTCTACCATCTTTCTTCTTACCATCTTGCATATTATTTGCTTGCTTGTATATTTCTTGTTCACTTTCCCCCATATGAACTCTAACCTCATTGCTTTCTTTGCTACTATATGCCAAATGCCTAGTACATTATTGATGTCTAACAGGTAGGCATACAGCATGGATGAAGAAATTAATAAACTCTGAACCGAGGGTCCAACCAACTGACTCTTTATATGCAAAGTCAATCTTTTGGAACTAAAAAAAAAAAAAGAAAAGAAACTCAGAAGAATCCAAAATTGAGTTGCAAGACTATTTTCTCTACTGTGCACTTTTGGAAATCTATTTTGCAACTCAAAGCTAAGCATTAATTTCCTCCCCCCTTCCCCCTCAGCGTTGTATCAGCCCTCCCTCTGAGCCTTGAAATATACTGGCTCAATGGATAGAAGGCCCTGGAATGGCAAAGGGGAAAAAAAAGCAGGAAGAAAAAAAATCTTCTTTTTATACATATAAAAATATCCCCAAATGGCATCTTCTGCCTAAGAATATTGTAACAGGGATTTAGATGGCTTTGGCCTTACTTCACCTAGACCCTATTTTCATGCTCAGCCTTGCCTTGAATTTCTTAAATATTGATAGGGTAAGCAGCTTGTCTCTTAGGTTGAGGTTATGCAAGAAAGCAAACCTGCTGAAAATTTCTAAAGAACACAGGGGACCTGAGGCCTGAAATATCTGGTAAAGACCTTTGAACAAGAGACTGCCTGGTTAGATCTGCTTTCAGAAAGTGGATAATAGGCTTTCATAATGAAACAGAGTGCTTAACCAGACACAAAGGGGAAAAAATGAATAGAATGAGTGACATCAGATAATGAATACAGTATTTTGGGACCTTGCAAATGGTTTAGGCCTGGACTGCAAAGTGATAATCCATCGTTACAGGCCCTAAAGCATATTTTTATTTAGCCTGCAGTTATTTATGGAAAAAAAATCCCATCTGAATCCAGTCTTAGTTTTCTTTTAGAATGGAAAAATCTTACAAACTTGCTTGTTTATTTAAAATATCTTGAAAATAAACAATTAAGATTCCAGCATGGCTGGGTATCAGTGACTCATGCCTGTGATCCCAATTATTCAGGAACCTGAGATTTGAGGATTCTCAGTTAAAGACAGCCCAGGAAGGAAAGTATATGAGACTTGTAGCTCCAGTTAACCAGCAAAAATGCTAGAAGTGGAGCTGTAGCTCAAGCGGTAGAGCACAAACCTTGAGCAAACAAAAGCTCAGAGAAAATGCCCGGATCCCGAGTTCAAACCCTAGGACCAACACAAAAATAAATCATAACAAAAGAAAAGAAACATGCTTTTTCCATAATAGAAGGTTGTTGAATAAGCCTTCCTAAGATTATTCAGTTGTCCTGACCTTATACTCTAGGGATCTAATATTGTTTGATTTACTGTTTGCTATTGATTAGGGCTAAGGTTCTATAAAGTCAGATTTTATCTTTGGAAGACTGATTGGCTGCAAATTAATCTTGTACCATAAAATAAATAACTCTGTGGATAACAGTTTTATTTCCCTTAGACTATTAATCAGCTCTGTTTTGTTACTTACTCAATCTGATTTCTACCTCTTTCTATCGATTATATAAATATGCCAGCCTCTCATTTTCTAACTTGAACCAGCTTTATTATTTTTCTAATTTCTTGTAAATGAGTTAAAGTCATCTTAGACATGTTTGCTATGTATTTTTTAAAATGTTCATTTTTTTTATCTTTCGGAGAATTATGTGTGAATCTTCTTCCCTTTCCTAAATGGCAAAGGATATCTGGAATTATGGCTAATTGTTCCCATGAAGCAGTAATGACACTCCAGTTCAACACTATTCCTTTTTCCCACAACAGATATTCCCAAGTCCCCTGCCCCAGTCACATGTCCTCTTCAGATTCTATAAGCTTTTGCATTCTTAACTTCTGGCTGACACTTCCAAGTTTTCATAGAGTTGTATTGCTTATTCCTGAGCATGTATCAGAAATTCCAGGAGGGCTTCTTAAGTCAGACTGCTGAGCCATACCCTCATTTTCCAACTCCATAGACCTGTGATGGGAGCCCAGAATTTGCATTTCTAACAGTTATTCAGTGGACTATTACTGTTGGAAGTGAACAGAGCATTCTTGGAGAATCACTGCTGTGGTAAAGTGGAGGTACTTGAGCTTGATCTTGATGGAGGAGACAGCCACGTCCAATGCATTTCGGAAGGTGAACTTGAGACATGGTAAAGTAGGTTTTAAGTTTTACAAAAAAAAAACCTTTAAACTATGAGTTACAAAAAATCAAGTAATTGGCGGATTTTCTCCCATGATTTTACACTACTTGGTAATGAATTATCTAGGGTACTCAAGGAACAAGGAGACCAGTGACTATTAATGTGTTAAAAAAAATCAAACGCAATCTAATGTCTATATTTTACGTCACCAAATTTCAAGTAAGTTGGTTGATGAAAGCCCTAGCAAGTCTCTCTTCTGAAGTGCCTATCATTAGCTTCCAGAATGGAGCAGAGGACCTCTAAAGAATTTTGGGAATATGGCTAGAGAGGTTGAGCATTTCTTCATGTGTCTATTGGCCATTCTTATTTCCTCTCCAGAGAAGTTTCTCTTTAAGTCTTTAGTCCACTTATTTATATGTTTCTATAATTCTGATGTTTCCCATATCCATATCTAAACCAAAATAACAAACCTGTCAAATGAGTAGGATATATGTTACCCTATTTTACAGATAAATGAGCCGAGTCTTACAGGGGTCATGTGGCTTTCTCTAGATGCACATCAAATATTAGGCAAAGCCTTCTAGCACTATGTTTTTGGATTTCTCACTCCTTGAGATTTCTTGTGACACACAGTGAAGTTCAGATTGAAAATACCATGCAAGTTTGGGATAAATAAACAAATACTTAAAATGCACTTGGATCTATAATACATTGCTCACAAACACTTTGGTAGTGGCCAACTTGAGTTATATTTTAAAAATAGACTTTCTTACATCCAATTGGTCAGCATCAGATAGCTAAGGAATGTGCTGAAGTTATACAACTTAAACTTTTGTGCAGGAGAGGGCATTATGTGGAAAATGGATAGATGTTGGAGTTAAAAAAAATCTCCATTCTGTCATTGACCCAGCTGTGAGACTATGAAAAACAATCTTATCTCTTGTAAGTATTAAACAAAAATATATGTAAACTGAGAAATGTGTATATAAAATGTAAAATTCAAATCCTTGAGCAGGTTAGTTTTGTTTTTTTGTTTGTTTGTTTTAACCTAACTTTGGTTCTTAAGAAAGACAAAAGAGAGGGAAGGTGTAACAAGTCTGACAAGAAATGTACTTATTATTTACTTATGTAACTGTAACCCTTCTATACATCACTTTGACAATAAAAAAGAAAAAAAGAAGGACAAAAGAATGTTCAGATGTTATTAGGATATGAACGCTAAGAAAGATTGGAAATGGGTTTGGGGGCTAATATCTATGATCCCAGAACTTATAACTCAGGAGGCTGAGGCAAGACTATCTCGTTTGAAGGAAAAAATAAAAGTGGAATAAAGATAGAAGGAAAAAGAGGAGGAGGGAAGGAAGGAAAGAAGGAAGGGAAGAAAGGAAGGGAGAAAGAGGAAGAAAGAGATAGAAAGAAAGTCAAACATCAGATGCTGGATGAAGATCTATTGCTCATTCCCACTGAATCCTCACAATTTGGCTGAATTGTTCATGCAGCAAACCACAACAGATTCCAGAAAAAGCAAAGACAATCATTGTGTTGCGGTAGCCACACAATTCACTATTGAGTTCTACACTCAGAAATCGTCAGCGCCTTTTAGCGCCATGGCAGGTGATTCAAATGGATGTCAGGTGCTACATATTGTATTTCCATTTGACTGTATGCAGGGCAGGAAATCAATGAGAAAGAACAAGGCAACAGCTTGAATTACAAGGGAGAAAAAGGGAGAAAATTGGATGGACTGCATTCATCCTGGTTGCAGAAAATGATCCACAATTGTAAACGGCTTGAAAGAAAAGATGCATAATTATACTCTGCACACAACTGGAGAACAAATAGGGAAGAAAGGGTGGCAGAGCAGAGAAATCTGAGAAACTGGCCGCTCTGTATTTCAGACACGGGAAGATTTCCTCTGCAAACAGCAGGCTGGCTAGACTTGCCAGTTTTGTGTATGACAAAGCAGAAAACAAATGCACTGATGAAAGTGATGGATTCATCCTGGCTCTGATACAACTACAAGGAATCGTGGGGCTCCAGCGAGCTGGGAACCTGGCATTGTACTGCAGACGAAGCCGAGGTAGTTGTCAGTACCTGGAGTAACTACATTCCCTGGTGTAAAGGCTCAGAAACAGTAAAGTTTGGTAATGAGAGTTTGGAAGACAGATATTAAAAAGCAGGCAATGTTTTGTTCCCAACCCTAGGAACACAGCAACCTCAAGCTGTGTAGACATTAACCATCCCCAACTTCCCTGATGTAAATGCTGGAGGATTTCTGTGATTCGGAGGTGAACCTCAGCCTTCCCTGGCAAGGCTCCTTACAGCATGATCGCAGATGTGTGACAGTTGGAATTGTATTTCAGCAATCTATCCCTGCTACACTTAAAAGCTGATGGATGATCAAAGTACATTGTATGCACGTATGGAAATGTGATGATGCAAACCCTGACCTTACTATGTATAATTTCGTATTTACCAAGCAAAGAAAAAAGGAAAAGAAAAACTGACAGAATTCCTATACCACACTGAGTCACAGCCAGAGGAAAACAAACTGCATTTTCTATGTATTCTTGAAAGAGAATATTTTGTACTGTTTGGGAGTGAGAGGCTGACTTGCTCCCATTCTGCTACCTTTCAGCCTGTTACCTGGCTGATCTTTCCTTCCCCAAGAAACGTATAAGAACTTGGATGTTCATTAAGTACTAGACAATGTGATAAGCACATTGCATGGGTGAATCTCTTCCCCTCTCGAGCATAAATTGTTCTGAAAGCACAGAGCTTGGTTTTATTCATTATTTTAAGACACTACAGGGCAGTAAGTCTCAATCATAGACATATCATCTGCACAAATCTCCTGAGGATTGTGATAAAAAAAAACAGATTGTGCTTTGGTGGGTCTGGAGAAGAGCTGAGGATCTGCATTTCCAAGATTAGCCAAGTGATGTGATGTTCTAAAGCATGCAACACAGACAAAAACAGATATTGGATAATGTACACTAGACCACAGTAAGCATCAAAGAGCTTCAATTAAACAACAGTGTTGCAAATCTCAACTGTGGAATGGGTTCACATGAGGCTTCTTCTAATTCTAAACTTCAACACGTAGTGAACCAACACCAGTGTTACAGTCCTATGGACCTGAATTTGGGTCTTAACCTTGTCATTTATTAACTATGTGGCCTTACCTAAGTTAACAATTGAAGACCTCATTATCTTACCTGCAAAAGGACTAGACTACCTATATATTACATGTGTTATTGGTTAAATGGTGCCTACCTCCAAAGGTTGGTGGGAGGGCTAAGTTTACACAGAGTAGCAGAGCCTACTGATTTGTATCTGGAAAATAATCACAACCAAAACTGACATCCAATACTGCCTTGTCCATTTGTGACAGCATCACCAATTTCTAATGTTTGCGAAAGGATGGTGGTGATTTTTATGGGGAAAAATTCAACCATTACCTAAGCCATCAGTATTTATTGAGGACTATTCTGAACAGGCATAGACTAGCGTTAAAAATACTGTGAGAAAATAAACCTTCCTTCATGTAGCTGACATCCTATGGGGGCAGCAAACCATAAATAATCAAACTTGTAAATAATGCAAATGGAGATCAATGCTTTGGAAAAAGAAAGCATACACCTGCATGACACTCCAGAAAGAGGTCAAACTGTAGAGACAGTAAGAGATGAACTGTTGCCAGGGGAGAGGGATGAGGGAGGAAATAATAGGTAGAGCCAAAATTTCTAAAGGACATCAAAGTCACTGTATGTGATATCACAATGGTGTATATGTACCATAAATGTGCCAAGGCTATATCATGCACAAAGAAAGTGAAGGTATGTGAGTTATGGACTTCAGGTGATACTGACGTGCCAATGTAGATTTATCTGTACTAACTGTACCAGACTGGTGCAAATGCTGTTGGTAGGAGCCATTATGCCAGTGAAGGGTGACACAGTATCCGATGAACCTAACACTACTCTAAAAAGGTATTACTACAAAGATACCAGTGGCTCACAACTGTAACCCTAGCTATTTAGGAGGCTGAGATCTAAGAGTCTTGGTTCGAAGCCAGCTGGGGCAGGAAAGTCCCTGGGACTCATCTCCAATTGACTGCCAAGGACCCAGAAGTGGAGCTGTGGCTCAAGTATGAGAATGCCACCTTGGAGTAAAAAAGATGAAGAGACAGCAATAGGCTTGGAGTTCAAACCATAGTACTGACACAAACAACATACACACACACACAGAGCAGAATAAGATAGAGAGAGCAGCTGGCAGGGGGGTGCGTAGGAGGATGGGTATCGAGATAAAATGATCAGGGAAGAATGCCATCTTAAGGTGGTATTCATACAAACCATGAATGATGAGAAATTAAGAATGCAGACTCCCTGTTCATCCCTTCCCTCACAGTTTACCGGGGCAGAAGTTGAAAAGAACAGTTCACTCTCAGGTTTGTACATATCTTTACCACTGTATCTGTGTAACTCAGTTTTGGAACTAAATTCTAGGAGCTTCTTGATGAGGATTGGATCTGTGATGTTACTGTGCAATGCAAGGAGACATCACTGCTTCTGAGTGTTTGGCATTTCTAGTTAAATCAGCACACATTTATACAATCACCAATTGCTATGTTCCATGTGTATAACTCGCATTACCTCATTGAACTCTGTGACACTAGCAGTGTGATTGTTTTCCAGCAATACAACAGGAAACAAGGCTTAAGAGGTTAGTAAACTGTCCAAGGTCATAACTATTAAAAATCAGGGTCTGCATTTTACTCCAAGCCTGTGTTACTTTAAGGTCCAAGCTGCTGAACAAGCTTCCAATCAGGAATTTTCTCCTAGTACACTTCAGATTTCCTTCTGATACCAGGGTCTAATTTCCCCTTTTCTAAACAGTGATGTATTTTATAGCAATCACAGCAGATTGCTTGCTGAGTAAACCATGAATAATACAAATGTTTGTTATTTGAGCATAAGTATATAGAGACATAGCTTCACACAAACACACACACACACACACACACACACACACACACACAAGGCCACAATTGTGCTGTTCAATTTTCTGATGCCTTCTCCACAGCATTTTTTTTTTTGTCGGTCAATTGAATTCTGGGCTTGGGTGCTGTCCCTCAGCAATTCAGCACAAGGCTGGCACTCTACCACTTAAGACACAGCATCACTTCTGGTTTTCTGGTGGTTTATTGGATATAAGAGTCACAGACTTTCCTGTCCTGGCTGGCTTTGAACCTCAATTCTCAGATCTCAGCTTCCTGAGTCACTAGGATTACAGGTGTGAGCCACCAGCGCCTAGCTCTCCATGCCATTAAAAAAAATTGCATTGTTGTGAGACTATACAATGAGTAATTCAGCACTGATGGTTGGTCAAACAGCCCTGTTATACTTGTTTATGATTGGAGACAATCCTACAGCAAGCTGCCACAGTTCTTGTTAAACCCACTCATGTCCAACAGGGGCAGAGTCAGAAAAACAGTCTAGTGAGAAAGTAGGAGGGGATCACTAGAAAGGGGAATCTTAGCACCACAGAAAGAACATGGAGGGTTGAAAGACGGAAGAGGACAGGGGTGGTATTTAGAATTAGTGAAAGAAGATGGATCTCAGATTATTTTTTTTTATTTTATTTGTGAAGATACTGTACAGAGGGGTTACAATTACATGGGCAGGATAATGCGTACATTTCTTACCAAGCATTGCAGCTTCCTCCTTTTGTTTACCCTTCACATCCCTTCCCAGCCTCCCCCCTCCCCCCCAATCCCAATCCTTCTCCTTCCCCCCCTTCCCCCTCGCCCGCACCAACGTTGTAAAGCTCGTTTTGGACATGACAACTTGTACTTCTCATTGTTGCAACAGGTCCACCTGTATCTTTAAACAACTGGTTTTTCCCCATCTCCTCCTCAAGTTATACTGACATCAAATATAGTGAAAGCAGGGGTTATACTGTGGGGGAGGGATCAGATTATTTTTTTTGAATGGGAAGAACTTTAGTTTGAAGAAAGTATTTCAGAGGAAGGTCACTGCTTCTGTTGTTCCCAGATGTCTGAGTGGTTTTTTTTTTAATTTTATTTTATTGTAAAGATGCTGTACAGAGAGGTTACAGTTACATGAGTAAGGGAATGAGTCCATTTCTTGTTGAGCATTGTTACCCTCTCTTTTGTTTTTCTCCTACTATCCCATTCCTCCTCCACCTTCCCCACACCTCCCCCCAAGTTGTAAAGTTCATTTTCAACAAAGTGTCTTGTGAGTCTCATTGTTACAATGGGTCATCCTGTGTCCTTGTTTCAGCATTAGATAAATGTATATACAAGATGCAAGGTCAGATTTGTCTTCTCTGCTTGCTGCTTACTAAAGCTATTACAAAGCAGACCTTCAATTTCCTTCTTCCTTTCTTTTTTTTGGGGGGGGGGATACTGAAGCTTGAACTCTGGGCTTGGGTGCTGTTTCTTAGCTTTTTTTTTAAATTAATTTTTTATTGTGAAAATACTGTACAGACGGGTTACAATTACATGGGCAAGATAATGAGTCCATTTCTTATCAAGCATTGTTGCCTCCTCCTTTGTTTCCCCTTGTTTCTTAGCTTTATTACTCAGCAATGGCACCTTATCACCTGAACCACACCTTCTCATCCAGCTTTTTGCTGGTTGATTGGAGGCAAAAGTCTCAGGACTTTTCTGCCCTGGCTAGGTTCAAACCTGGATACTCAGATCTCAGCCTCCTAAGGAGTTAGGATTACAGATGTGAGCTACTGAAGCCTGGCCTTCCGTTTCTTTGTAGACTACAGAAAGCAGCCCCAGGGTGAGGGGAGGACTAAATGTGATGTCACTGCCATTAGGCACACTGGACACATTGCACACTCCCAAAATATGGCAGCTTCTTTGCTGGAGGAAAAGGTTTTACATCATTTTCAACCCACTGTTTTAAACACAAAACATGTTGATTATTACTCTTGTGACTCCGTTGCAGGCTTCACTGATTTTATTTAAGATCATCATCTATTGCAATAGAACTCTGACAGTTAAAAAAAATATATCAACTACTTAGCGAAAATTTGCTTGTGAGCTCTTTCCATTTCAACACCAGCAAGAGACGATACGTGAATACATCCTACTTTGAGCAAGTTACTATCTGAAAGAAGCTGGATTCTGCCTGAGGTGTAGTTGCTCTTATCAATCCATTCTGCTGCAAGGAATCTACAACAATTAGAGAAAAGTAGCTCAGCACTCTCCCAAGTCACGTGGTGGTGAAGCAAGACTCAAAAGATGAACAGCATGGGGCTGAGAAGTTGGCTCAGTGGTAGAGTGCTTGCCTTACATGCATGAGACCTTGGGTTCGATTCCTCAGCACCACATAAACAGAAAAAAGCCAGGATTGGGGCTGTGGCTCAAGTGGTAGGGCTCCAGCCTTGAGCAGAAGAGCTGAGGGACAGTGCCCAGACCCAGAGCTCAGCCCCATGACCAACAAAAAAAAAAGATGAAAGCATGACCCCGTATCCCCACAACAATTTGACAAAACATAAACCCCTACTTTGACATTCTGTCCCTTTATGAGGAGCCAGCTTCAAGATGCACAGCTTGCCACTGAAACTTGTGCAGAATTTTCTCTCCAATGAGGGAATGTTCTCCTATTTCTGGTTAGATAAGACATTCATGTTGGGCAAGACCCAGGACACCTGACAAATAGGAAAAGTCTGCAAATCCCTTTTGACCTTGTGAGAAGATGCTTTTTTACGTCTCCAAGTTGATAATTCCATTATTCCTACATCCCAGTAGAACCTCAGAATTGCTGACAATTAAATAATTCAGCCCTCTGGGAAAACTCAGTTCCCAGTTTTAAGTCTCTCACTCTTAGGCCAATTTGATAAGCAGCACAGACATAGCATGGCTCTTTCTGTTCTTCTAAATTTACCAGCTCTGAAAGATTTAATGCCAAAGTTGTCCATTATAGGATGGTCAGTTCTGCATATTCTGGCACCTCACCAACTTAGTGAGGAAGCCTGAGAGAGGGGCATGCTTAGATAAAAATATGCATTTGGCTGAGCTAGAATGGATCTCTAGCTTAAGCTTGTTTTGGAAATTGTGTACTCCTTGTGGTTAAGGTTTTTTTTTTA
Organism: Dipodomys ordii; assembly: GCF_000151885.1. Classification (NCBI taxonomy): domain Eukaryota; kingdom Metazoa; phylum Chordata; class Mammalia; order Rodentia; family Heteromyidae; genus Dipodomys; species Dipodomys ordii. The sequence continues at coordinate 4,431,584 of NW_012267261.1, forward strand.
ATCATTCTCTTCTGTTTCTGGACTCTTTTCTTTAAATTCAGATAGGACAAATAACTAAAATGCTGTACATTCTGTTTATTATTTACATCCAATGTGCTCATTCTGAACAGCAGTTATAATTGTCATCCACATAACTGTTCCCAGGGCCAGAGAGAAGGTATATAAAGAGGCCTTGAACATACATAGCACATAAGAAAGGATTTTCGGGGCTGGGAAGGTGGCTCAGTGGTAGAGTGCTTGTCTTGCTGCATGAGGCCCTGGGTTTGATTCCTCAGCACCACATAAACAGAAAAAGCCAGAAGTGGCACCATGGCTCAAGTGGTAGAGTGCTAGCCTTGAGCTGAAGAGTTGAGGAACAGTGCCCAGGCCCAGAGTTCAGGCCCCATGACCAACAAAGAAAAAAAAAAGGATTTCGGACCCATAAATTGGGAATGAAGTATGTGGACAGTCTGTATTTTTAGGAGGCTGCATTTTTAGGAGTACTTCTCACTCTCCAATTTTTTAAGTGCCACAAACTACCTAAACCATGAGGTGGAAGAGCAATTCAGAACATGCAGAAATCTGTGCTCACTATACTTGCTTCATTGAATTGAATCACACCATGTCTGTTAAATTATGATTTGATTCATCCCCAACACTATTCCTGTTATTTATGCAAGCTGGTATTTGTCAGGATCTGTTATGATCATTCAGTGTCTATATTGGGCAAATTGTGAAACATGTCAAGTGTCATCTATGGCCATTACTATTTGCTGTGATAAAGGGTCACCATCATCTAAAATAGGATCTGGGCTGGGAAGGTGGCTCAGTGATAGAGTGCTTGCCTTGCATGCATGAGGCTCTGGGTTTGATTCCTTAGCACCACATAAGCAAAAAGAAAAAAAGCCAGAAGTGGCGTTGTGGCTCAAGTGGTAGAGCGCTAGCCTTGAGCTGAAGAGCTGAGGGACAGCGCCCAGGCCCAGAGTTCAAGCCCCACGACCAGGCCACCTCCCGCCCCCCAAAAATAAAATAAAAATAAAATAAAATAGGATTGATTTTAGTCTTAGTATAGACTTGGACAGTTTTCAGAGTTACTGAGGATTATACAATCATAAAACATCATTGTTGGAAGCAATGTTTGAACTGATCTATTGCCACTCTCAGCTAAGTATAGAAGTCCCCTCTTTACATTTCTCTCAATCTGGTCAGTCAACATCCAAGTAAAGAAGAGTAGGAACTAGGAATTAGTTTTATTCCATTCTGCATGGTTTCAGGAGTCAAACAGGGCTTCAAGAAAATCTGAAAACCAGAGGCATTACAATATACATTAGAGGTCAATTGTGTTTTCTTTCCAGTCTTTTTACAATATTCAGTAGATAAAAAATCAGGCCTGTGACAAGTTCCTGGTCCAAACTACCCATATCATCTGAATTATTATCCTTGATTCCTGACCAATCTCTTTGCTTCCATCTATTACTCACAGTAGTCAATTCACCAGGGTGAACAGAGAGACCCTGTTAAAAATGTCAGGTCAGATCACTCTTTGTTCAAAACCCTCAGTGACATTTTCCACCTCTGCAAGAATTAAAGCTAATGTCCTTACGACAGCATGCAAGGTCTTACAAGATCTGGCTTCCTTAGTTCTTGTTTGCCTTCACTTACTACTAATCACTTGGCTGTTCTTGAATATGCCAGGTGAATACTGTGTCTCAGAGCCTGTGCTCTTGCTGTTTTGTCCCATTTATTTCTTCATCTCTTTCCTTTCCTTACTCACATGACATCTTCTCAGGGACTAGGCAAACCATCCATCTGAAAAGTGTCACCTCCCCTCTACTCCCCATACTCTTGCTACCTTTATTTTTTCCCTCAGTCCTTATATTAATCTTACTTACATATTAAGACTCCATTTCAATCTCACTTGTGTTTAGAAAAGGATTCTTATCTGTTCGCAAAGCCTAGGATGGTGCCCATCATGGAAACAATGAAAGAAAGATAACATTTGAACCTCTCTCCAGTAATGCTGTAGCAAGTTGATTTTAGGAGGCTCCTGATTGCTCTGCTCCTTATGGAAATAACTTAAAATTCTCTTGGCCTTTACCACCATCAGTGTCCTCAGAAATCATTTATAGCTACTTGTTAGAATTACTTCTAGCTTTACAAACCTACCTACCTACCTCTACGGAAAGGAAATGCCTATCAGAGATCATCACCTACCTTTGCTTCTTTATCTTATTTACCTGCTATGTCTTATGGGAATCTACAGCTATACTAACCAGAATCCCTAAGTTATGTCAAGAAAATATGTACCATAAAGCAGGTCTCTCAAACTAGCTATAGAATGAAATGGCCCAATAAGCTCAAAAATCAAACCAATGCCTGAAAGCTTGTTTCATACAACCTAAACAAGAGAAAATTTTCAGTACTTCCCAGATGACTCTGTGTGTCACAAGTTTTACCACTATGACAGGATAAACAGAATAGCTGTTGGAGGAGCAACAGTTATGAGTCCTAGGAGAGTTCCAGAAGAATGACTTCTAATCAAAGCAGTACTTCTCAAACTACATTTTAAAGAACAAAAAAGTTTAAAACTGGGAGAGTATGATTAGGCCTTTAATTAAATAAATTCAGAAAATCATTTATTCTCCCTTTTCCTTCTTGGAGACTAAGTAGATCAAGGACTCTCTCTGTTTTTTAATGAATCATGAAAAAATAGAGAGACAGAGAGAGAGAGAGGGAGAGGGAGAGAGGGAGAGGGAGAGAGAGAGAAAGAGAGAGAGAGAGAGAGAGAGACCAAATACTGGGAGAAAGTATGTATTGGTTTGTCATCGATACCCTTTTCTTTTGGACACTCCTACCAATCTGGTTTCTTTTATTTGATTTTCTTAATTTTTTAAACCAGATTATTGTTTTTCAGTGCTCAGGATCAAATCCATGCCTTGCACATAATAAGCAAGCATTCTACCTCTGAATACATACTCAGGCCCTTTGCTTTCCTTAAGTTAGCAAGCTCGGATATAATTTCCTTTGTCTACCTTTTGAACATATTTATATGATTTGAATGAGAGCAAACTCAACTGTCACATTCTTATGCTAAGTTACAATCTATAGTAGACATTGTCTGAACTTCCAAACTGTGTTTGGCTTGCATGTTTCCCTATTAAATTGATGTTGTGCTTTTTGTTTGAAAATAAATTATTTCTAAAATGGCAGGGACCAATGGCTCACATCTGTAATCCTAGCTATTCAGTAGGCTAAGCTCTGAGGGTCTTGGTTTGAAACTAGTATGGATATACAAATCTAAGAGAGATATCTCCAATTAACTAGCAAAAAGACAAAAGTGGATGTGTGGTTTAAGAAGCAGAGCACCTTCCTTGAGTCAAAAAAACTAATGAAAAAGCCAGTCCCTGAGTTCAAGACCCAGTACTGTCACAAAATAAATAGATATATATTAATACTAAAATAGAGGAGTGTTAATTTATGTTGGACCCATTTGACAGAAATTTCAAACACTATGTAAGCAATGTCATGGAAACATGTTCACCATGAACTAAGGAAAATAATTGGGGGATGAAGGACATAAAGATAACATGATATGAAATAAACACACTAGTTATATTTGTGGACTAAAACTATAAAGTCTCTTTCTTTTCTTCTGGATTAACCTATATTACTTGACTTTTATCCTAAGCTACTTAAATTACTTACATTATTTTTAATATAAAAATTTCAAAATAGAAAATATCTGAACATTAAAGCTGAATAAATTGTGATTAGTAAATAGTAATTAGTTTTCCTTCATAGCCTCTCTTCCACAAAACATGCTACTACTTGTTGTCCAAAATTTACTTTTAGATTTCAGTTGCTACAACTGTTCTGAGTTTAATGTCTCTAATTTTATCTAAGGGAAAACTAATGAATGCTGATAAAATACTTTGAAAATCACAAACTGTGGGCAGATAAATAATTCTGAAAACACAAGACAGTAACTTTGCTCATTTTGCTAGCTGAGAAGAGGTAGGCTTTATTGTTTATTGCTCTTTTGCTGATCTTTTCCAATTTGCTTTGTTTCATTTTATTTCTACTTTTTTACTTCAAAGCAAAACAAAAAAAGAAAATATTTTGCTGACCAGTAGAAAGCTTGTTGAAGTCAATTATTCCTTGAAGAGCTTTATTTTTTCCTTTGCACAATTTCTTTGCTGAAAGATTTCTCAGAAATGAGATCAGTGACTTGGTGGTGTAATTCATGTTTTATTGGTTTCTCCCAAGCCCTTACTCATGTTGTTTATGAGCATTTTTATGTAGATGACTTTTATAATAGAAGAAATAACAAACAATCTCCTCAAATGTATACCACAGATACCTTGCTCTGTTGTATTTTCTTGAATAATGTGAGAAGAAGGTACTTGCTGAACAGATATGACACTAAAAGCAAAATAATAGCAGGCCCACTTTAATTCTCTTCACCAGAGCTAGGAAATCGTGTTTCTGTCCTGAGTCCATACTTACAAAATAGTCTAGTGGGGAAGACTTTTGTGAAACAAATGTTTTTAAACTGTATTGATATTTAACATCTTACTTCAGAAATTTACTAATACTTGCCGATATTCATTATATGATAATAGAAAATCAACTCTATCAACCTAAAGGAGAAACAATCCCAACTGCACTAAATGAGAAGGTCACAAACATATATTCCTTCTAATACTTAGATTATTGAGACATACTAACATAAAATATTTAATGCATAATTTTTCTGGCCCTGTACTCAGGCTTAAAACACAACCTTTGGCAGTAATTATGCATAAGGCCCTAAAACTTGCTTATAAATTTACAATTGTAATAAAGCCATTAAACAAAAGCCATGTAAATTAATTCATTTTCAGTGGCAAAGATACTCAGTCTACAAATGATGGATGAGTTACTTACTGGATCACAGGCACTGTGGCATGAAATCCCTGGCATCTTTTTCCTTCCTTGTTACTCCCCACTAAAGACAGTATCATTTATCTATCCCAAACATGCAGGCTTGCTTCCATGAGTATTGAGGATGCAAAGATATGTTCAATCTATCACTCTATATACACCAACCATAGATTACTATTTATGAATTTTCCCTTCCCCATGTTTTGTCCCGTTTGATTACATTATCAGGATTTTCCCACTAAAGATCAATGTTTTTTGTAAACTTCAGATAATTTCCTTTAAATTCTTCTTTCATTAAAAGTACCAACAACTCCAATCCTAGCAGAGGGTCGGCTGCTTGATGCCATAAACTAAAGGTAAATTAGCAATTGCAGCTTCTGGAATTTCTATTCTCTTCCATTGATCTTCATGTCTATTGTCATATGAGTACCATGCTGGGTTTTTTTTTTTCACTCTGACTTTGCAGTATAATTTGAAGTCTTCTATTATAACCTTCACTATTGCTCTTTTTACTCAGGTTTGCTTTGGCTTTGGGGGCTATTTGTGTTTCCATATCAATTTGAGGAATGACTTGAGAATGACATTGGGAATGGGAATTGCATTGAATCTGTAGATGGTTTTTGGTACTATAGCTATTTTCTAAATGACTTCTGACAGTTAGTTCATGAGCACGGGCCATCTTTCCATCTTCTGGTGTCTTCTTGAACATCTTTGCTCAACGTTTTATAGCTTTTATTGTGGAGGTCTTTCACTTCCTTGGTTAAGTTTATTGCTGGGTATTATTTTTGAGATTGCCATGAATAGAATTGTTCACCTGATTTCTTTTTCATCCTGTTCACTGTTGGCATATAGAAACTATGGTAATTTTTATAAATTTTGTATGTTGATTTTGTCTCTTGTCATGTTACCAAAGTTGCTTGTCATCTCTAGGCATTTTAGGATAAAATCTTTAAGTTATAAGATGCTATCATCTACAAATAAGAGTAATTTTACTTATTTTTTATTTGGATCCCTTTTATTTCTCACCTTATTGCTCTGCCCAGGAGTTACAGTAATATGTTGAATAGGAATTTAGAGAATGAAAACTCTTGTCTCATTTCTGACTTTAGAGAAAATTGTTTCATGCTTAGTATGATGTTGGCTGTAGGTTTGTCACATATAGCCTTTTTGAAGGTAAATTGCTTCCATTCCAAGATTCTTTGGAGCTTTTATCAGAAAATGATGTCAAATTTTTTTCAAAGGATTTTTATTTATCAATTAAGATGATCATGTGATGCTTGTCCTTGGTTCTGTTTAGGTGTTGTGTTATGCTTGTTGATTTACATATATTGAAACAAAATTTGAAAAATCTGGGATGAAGCCAACTTGACCATGTTCAACTTTTGGATGTTTTATTGAATTCCTTTTGCAAGTATTTAATTGAGAATTTTTGCATCTATGTTCATCAAAGAGGTTGGTCTATAATTCTCCTTTTTATTTTATTTAATTGTAAAGATGCTGTACAGAGGGGTTACGATAAGATACCAAGTACATTTCTTGTGGAACATTGTTACCCTCTCCTTTTTCTTGTATCCCTGTCCACCTTTGGAATCTCAGATGATATTGACAGTGATAGTCTAGCAACAATTAAGTAACAAGATTTTAATAGAAATTGTCCGTGATGAGACAATCAGAAGGAGAAGCCAATGTGGAGGAGAAAGAACTGAAGAGGCATTGAACAGAGTCTGAAATTCATATGGTGCATGGGATGTGGACACTCTACAACTACCATCTACCAACCCAGACAATTCCAAAATGGCCGTTGTACATATTTCACTAATACATATTAGGGAAAAACAAGTTTAGATTATTGATGTCAATATGACTCCATCCACACACCTAAAAAGAATGAAAGCTAACTACCTAAGTTATGCCCTCACATAGAATATAGTAACTTCCAGTGGAGGTATTCAGATTTAATCAGGCAATCTCTTATCAAAGGAACTGTAGAGGTCTCATTAAGGATAATTGCCAAGATCCTTGCTCATTCTATTCTGATTCTAGAATGCAATTACTATGTCTAAAAAGTAACACATGTGTTAAGGAACACATGCTTAGAAACTCAATAAAAAATTCTAAAGTGAGATAAATTATTAGATTCTAAGTGTACAGGCATCCTAAACTCAATGTGTGTGCCATGATCTTAGATTCAACCACACCCAATTTTGAGCAGATTAATGTCATTGTATCTAAGTAAAGACAATAATAAGTGGATGGATTTCTGAAATGACCATTTTCTTTTTTTAATATTTTTTATTGTGAAAATACTGTACAGAGGGGTTACAATTACATGGGCAAGATCAAGCATTGTAGCCTCCTCCTTTGCTTCCCCTTCCTATCCCATCCTCCCCTCACCCCCCACCCAATCCTCCTTCCCCCCCACCAAAGTTGTAAAGTTCTTTTTTAAAAATAAGTTTTTTTATTGTGAGAATACTGTACAGAGGAGGGGTCATAAGCAAGGTAATGAGTACATTTCTTATCAAGCATTGTTTTCTCCTCCTTTGCTTTTCCCCTACCATCCCTTCCCCCTACCATCTCCACAACTACATTCCCCCCTACTCCTACTCCCCACCCCCCCACCTGCCAAAATTGTAAAGTTCATTTTTTGACATAGCATCTTGTACATCTCTCATTGTTGCAATGGGTCCACCTGTATCCCTGTTTAAACAATTTGGTTTTTCCCTTCCCTTCCCCAAATTATACCAACATCAAATACAGTAAAATGACCATTTTCCTGACAGAGAAAAAGAGAGTTTGAACTTCAGAGTAAAATTAGGAAGATGAGAATTTAGTTAATATGTAAAAAAGGCAGCATGTTAATCATAAATTTGAAATTCTCTTCTCTGAAATTGGTGCCAAAAATATTCTCTCTAAATTTCTGGCCTAGAAATTGAAGCATTCAAAAATCTCAATTTCCATTACATTTGAAGCCAGATCTTTCAGACCAGATTTACAGATGAAAAAGAGAAAAGTAATAACCCTGTTCAATTACAAAAGCTACTTCTGTCTTCACAGATCAAAGCCTGACTTTCACAAATTGTTAAAAAATGAAAAAGTAGTAATATGACTCTTCTTTGGTTGAGGACAGTTTTAAGAATTGACCTTAAATTGGCAAATATTTACCAAGTCTCTACTAAATGTAAAACCTTGGCTATGGACTGGAGATGCATGGGTAAAGCCTGGAGTCTGATAATACAGGCTCTAGACAGAAACAGAATTAAAAATAACATATCCTCAAATGGAGCTATAAATACACTCAAATCACAGATGGAGGACAAATGTATTCTTTCTTCTTCTCCTCAGGGTTGGTATCTAGAGAAGACAGAGTAAGTGGCATTTGAGCTGGGCCTCCAAGAAGGAGCAGGCATGTCCAAGTAAAACAAAGGGCTTGTTCAAAGCAGAGACAGGGGTTGGGCATGGTGGACAGGGGCTGGGCATGGTGGGCATAGCCAGTGTGCATCCTGGAGTCTGAAGTTCAGTGGGCATCCGCACCAGTCCCTCTTACCCTTTCCTCAGAGCACATGTCCTGCCTGCTGACATCTTTGGGGAATTTGGGGTCAAAGCGAAGGTCATTACCACAGAGATCTTTTGAGCAGTTTATGAGACTAAACCCAGATGTGACATTCTCTATAGCAATTTCTTTAATTTTGCTTGTTTGCTTTCCCTATAATATGAGAAATTTGAGATAAATTTTTCTACTCCAGACTAACTTGATCATATATTCTCATCATTTTGAAAAGAAAAAAGAATTGCAAATACTTGTTAAAGCTATGCTTTCATTTGCTGCATCCTTAATCAGGAAAACATCTCCAGCTGGGCATATTTTCAGCAAGGGCAGAGCAGTGGAGTTTAGCAACTGAGGGTAAGCCGTCCTCAACAGATTGAGTAAGCAGACAACTAGGTAAGAGCTTCTCCCTCATTCCTGGGGAGAGATATTGGGATGGATTCCAAGGACAAGCTAGATACAAACATGCATACATACATACTTGCATGCATGCATACATACATTCATACATATATAGGGAGATACATAGAGATGTGTATAGATATATGTCCACATATATATTAGGGTTATGATTATATATAACATATATGTGAACATATACATGTATATATGTATATATACATTTGAACATATATAGTATACCTTATATGTATATATATATATATATATACATTTAAATGAACTTTTACTTTTACCCCTGATATCCACACATTCACTCTCTAAGACACCTATTTCCTGTTATTATCACCCCGCTTCATTTGTCTGTTTAAGGCAGAAATGAAAATACTTCCTGGCTTTGAACTTAAAAACCCATTCATGACTCAATTTAACAAGGTTAATTATATCACATTGCAGGTGCACCATATTACATTGTGCACACAGGCACAATGAATGCTCAAAATTATTTGCTGTTTCAAGCCTGTAGGAGAGGTCACATCATTCTTCCTAATAAGCACTCCTTGCTGTAATTGCAAAGTTTGCTAAAAAGATTTCCTAGCCCCATATTTTATTTACCCTGATGGCTGTAATACAGAAGAGATAATCTATATCCTTCCCGGCTGAGAATCATTTGCTTCGTGTGTGTTCTGCATGAAAATTATACAGTAGGAAAATGCCATTCCGTGCAAGCTAGCCAGGGTGCCATCCGTGTGCTGCCGAGCTCTGGGCCTGACGGGCTTGTGACCCACAACTCACATGGTTGTGAACATTCGTCTATAACTCCATTACTTTATTTATAAGGTCCATTTGACCCCAAAGCTTTCCCCAGCTATACTGCTAAGCTCAAATTGTCTAAACTGCTGTATATCCAGTTTAAGCCTCGCATCATTGTAGTTTTGTGGTGTCTTCGTACCACGTCTTCCTAAGAAAGAGAATTAACCTCAGGACCAGAGGGCCCATTTTTAGTTTTATACCAACATGTGTGCTAAGACACACACCCTTCACCCCTATCTGTAAAGTTGTTGTGTAAACTCCTGGAATCATCTGACTGTAAGATATAAATTTTCTATCTCAGGTCAGATAAGCAAATGATGATTATTCATAACTTAAAAATTCCAAACTTTCCCTTCCTTAAACATTGCATTTTCCTTAAGCAAGTAATTTCTAACTTTAAATCCAAAGATTGTTTTCTTTCTCACCTACCTGTCCTGTACAAGTGATTCAAATACTTCTCTCTTATTTCCTGTCTGCATTTAGCTAGCTAATTGTTATTTTAAAAGCTTTTTTCTCAAAGCTTTTACAGAAAACTTTTTTTCCCTCAAAGTTCTTGTTATTCTTGTAAAGGAAATTTCTTTCTATCCATAGCTTTCCACTATTGGTAGTAGATTCAGTAAGAGATATTTTGTGAAACTTGTTTGGAATTCATCTTTTGGAACATAAAATTTGTGTTTAGTTCAACTATGCAGCATTACATACGAATACAAACTATGGGTTTGTTCTTACAGGATTGGGATTCAAGTTAACCCACAAAGAAAGACAATAAAGCCTAAGTGAAGCAAGACATGGGGATTAATAGAGCAGAGAGAGGTTTCACCTTTCTGTTGTTGTTGGAGCTAAACAAAAGTATGGATTTCCCCACTTTCCCTACTATGTATAGGAAATAGTTGTACCCTTAACCATAGGGCTGAGAGGGCTGAGTGTGTGGGACACTACCTATAATTCCAGCTCCTTGGGAGCCAACGGTGGAAAGATCACAGTTAAGGGCTGGCTTATGCAAAAGCATGAGACTCTACTTGAAAAGCAAACTAAAAAGGAAAAGCATGAGATCTGGCTCAAGTGACAGAGCATACTTTCCTGGCAAGCATAAAGCCCTGAATTTAATCCCCTAAAACATAAAGTCCTGAGTTCAATCTCCAGTGTTGTAAAAAAAAAGAGATGGATTATTAAATAATAATAAAGATAATATATGACAATACATTTAGGCAATGGGTTAGCGATAGCTAGACAGACAGACAGACAGACAGACAGACAGACAGACAGACAGACAGACAGACAGACAGATAGATAGATAGATAGATAGATAGATAGATAGATAGATAGATAGATAGATAATTTATGGACCATAATGCCCTTCATGAAATATATATATAGGCAAGAAAGTTGTATCTCTGATTAAGGGAAGATTTTTTTCCTGAAAGTTTTTTCTTTTATAGAAAAATTCCTTTTTATCTGTAGTTTTCCATAGATAGTGGATTCAGCTAAAAAAAAGAAAAGAAAAAGAAAAACATTACAGGGGAAAGATTAATAAGTAAAGAAGACCTTAGGAGAAAAATCACCACATACAAGCTAATGGAAAAGCAAGACACACAAACACACATAAATGAACACACACATGTATAAAAACAAAATGTCCTGCCCTCTAGACCTAATGGTATAACACTCACAACTAGCAGGGATCTCAAGAAATGGGCAAAGATGGGCAAAATGCTTTTCCTTTCACCCACTGTCAGCAGTAGAAACCTTACACATGCAAATTGCCTTCTAAGCAAGAAGGAAAATGGGCACATATCTTTGATCTCAAACATTTAACCTGTGCACAGGAGTGAAATATTGCCAAACTCATACTGAAAATGACAGCTAGCCTAGACTGAGAACATGAATCTTCATTGTTGATACACAGTGCCTGGAACAAAAGGCTTCCATTCTCATTATTTTCTAAGCATCAACCAAATGCTCCATCTTCACTATTCTCAAATGCTAAAGGCACAAATAAATATGTGCAGCATGGTTTCTCTATGCCAACTAGTTTGTATATGTAATCATTTCACACAGCATGTCCCTTTTCAGCCTAAGGGCACCCAGAAAAATGCAACAACCAAAGACAGGAAAGCTGTGGAGAATTTCAAAGAGAAAGGGAGAGGCAGACTGGAATGAATCATCCAATGAGAGTCCTCTCACCCTCATCTTGGGCCATTCTTTACCATTATCACCTAAGGGCTGAGACAACAGGTGAGTCATTGGTAGAAAATACCATGGGAGGCATGGAATTCCATTGTGTATATATACCACATTTTCTTGATCCATTCATCTACTGAGGGGCATCTGGGTTGCTTCCATATCTTAGCTATGGTAAATAATGCTGCAATAAACATACTTGTGCTGGTAGCTTTAGTGTGGTCTTGTTTGTGATCATTTGGGCAAATGCCCAAACGTGGGATTGCTGGGTCATAGGGGAGCTCTGTGTGGAGTCTTTTGAGGAACCTCCATACTGCTTTCCAAAGTAGTTGAACAAGTTTACACTCCCATCAACAATGCAGTAAGGTTCCCTTCTGTCCACATCCCCTCCAGCATCTGTTGCTATTGGAGTTCTTGATTACAGCCGTTCTAACTGAGGTGGTATCTCAATGTTGTTTTGATTTGCATTTCTTTTATGGCTAGGGATGTTGAGCATTTCTTCATGTGTCTGTATTGGTTATCCTTTCCTCTTCAGAGAAGTTTCTCTTTTAGTCTTTTTTTTTTGGGGGGGGGGGATCCGGTCATGGGACCTGAACTCTGGGCCTGGGCGCTGTCCTTCAGCTCTTCAGCTCAAGGCTAGCACTCTACCACTTGAGCCACAGCACCACTTCTGGCTTTTTTTTCCTGCTTATGTGGTACTCAGGAATTGAACCCAGCGCCTCATGCATGCAAGGCAAGCACTCTACCACTGAGCCACCTTCCCAGCCCCTCTCTTTAAGTCTTTAGCCCACTTATTTATTGGGCAGTTGTTTCTTTGAGGAGTTGTTATTGGGGGATTTAATTCTTTTTGAGAATATTTTAGATATGAGACCCTTGTCCATTGTATGGCTAGTAAACATCTTCTCCCAATCCATGGGCTTTCTATTGATCTTGCTAGCAATGTCCTTTGCCATGCAGAAACTCTGCAACTTCATGCAATCCCATCTGTCCAACCTTTCTTTGATTTGTTGTGTTTCTGGGTCTCTATTAAGAAACTTGCTTCCAACAGAAAGAATAACATTGCCCCATTTGTTAGGAAATGGTAAGACTTGGGAAAAATTATATTAAGTGAAGTAAGCCAGGTTCAAAGAAACATAGATCCCATGCTTTCCCTTATTTGCAATAACTAGTATATGTCTGAGACAAGCAGAAACGGTCAGATAAGTTGATATTAGGTGAAATGAACCCCAAGATAAGGACTCAAATGGTTTTTCTTTCTTGCTATTGTTTCTAACATATTTATAAGATGATTTCTTTGTTGTTTTGTATGTCCCTCCCCCACGGTATTACCCCTGTTTTCACTATATTTGATGTTGGTATAATTTGTGGAGGGGAAGGGGAAAACAAATTATTTAAATAGGGATACAGGTGGACCCATTGCAACAATGAGATGTACAAGTCGTTATGTCGAAAAACAAACTTTACAACTTCGGTGTGGGGGCGGGGAGGGAGATGGGAAGGGATGGGAAGGGGAAACAAAGGAGGAGGCAACAATGCTTGATAAGAAATGTGCTCATTACCTTGCTCAGGTAATTGTAACCCCTCTGTGTGGTATTTTCACAATAATAAAAAAAGAAAGAAAGAAAATACCATGGGAAGAAAACACTAATGCAGAAGGGAAGTCACTGGGTCTGACCATTCGATCCTTACTCAACCCTAAGATGCTGAAGGGATGTAACATCCTCTCATGAACAGTGATGGGAAAAGAGATAACAGGGACATATGATATTCCCCTTTCATGAGAATAGCAGGTCTAGGAGTCAGTCTTGGTTCCATCCCTTACCAACTAACAGAACTTAAGCAAATCAGTTCATCATTGCTCTGAGGTTTTGTAGACCTAATTTTAAACTAGAGAAGATACTTTTTCATAGTGCTTTGAAAATCAAATAGGATAGTGAAAAAGCCTCAGTACACTTCCCAAACTGTGAAACAATCAGAAGAGTCATAGGTAACTTCAGTAGTTACTCTTCTTATTAAATGTTTCTCTGTTTCATGAAGGTAGCCTGCCTGGTCAATTCAGGAGGCGGCCAAGTAAAAAAAATCAAAAACTTCCTCTCAAGGATACCAAACAATCAGCTAGAGTCCATCTCCAAAATAACCAGAAGAAAGCAAAGCTGGAGGCCTGGCTCAAGTGGTAGAGCACCAGCCTCTTAAGCAAGTGGCCCTTAGTGCAAACCCTAGTACTGCCAAAAATAAATAAAATTCATTTACATTTCATATCTAGTTTACCCCTCCTTTCCCCTTTGCTCTATTTGAATAATCAAAGTGTCACTCATAATTCAATGCAATTAAATAAACACTAACTGTGCAATGTATATAGCAGGTCCCCTGCTAGAAGCAATGTTGGATAATGAAATATGCAATATTTGCCCTTGGTTTTTCAACATTCTTATAGAGAAAGGATACATTAGAACATATAATAAATAGAAAGGCAAAAGCAAAGCCAGTACAAAATGGACTATAAGAGCAAAAAGAACCTTTTTTTCTGATGAGACAAAAGAAAGAACCCAACCTAACATGCTTCTTTTACCAGCTCTGGTGATTAAAATGTTTGCTACAGTTATAATTTGATACTTGTACTAAGTGGCACTATGCAGTAGAAAACACTAGAAAGACTGATTCGGCCGTGAGGCTATAGATCAACCTCATTCCTTCAAAATTCCTGTAAATATTGTTCCCAAATTGTTGTCCTTTTCTTTGGGGCAAAAGCTACCTGGTAGCTACTTTGTTTTGGGGTATTTTTTTTGCTTTGTTTTTTGTTTTTAGTAGGTAAGGGCTGGTGTTTCAAAGAAAGAGCCCTGCATGACTCACAATGAATGAAGAAAGTCAGCCCTCCATTATGTCCCCTTGCTTCCAGAGTAGAATGCTGGCTCCTGGAGTGGAAAAGCAGCAGTGACTCATTCGTGGTACCCACTTGGCATAAGGTTGAGAGGCTGTAGGAAAGGTAGCCACAGATCAGGTAACCCCAATGACTTCACTAGTTGTACCGTCATTATCAGCTCTTAAGGATTTTTATGGCCTTTCTTTGTGCTCACCTCTGGGAAGAAAGGGATCATGATTACTTGCCAAAACAACATGCTTGAAAATGTAATTATTTTAAAGAGCTTCCAAAAACATGTTTAAAAGTAAATCCTCAGTGTTAAGGTTGGGTCATCACAATGTGGGAAAGATAGTTAATTGCATGTGAAAGCGCTCTCTTGAATTGTATGGAAAAGAGAAGCTATTATCAGGAGAAGTTGTTTAAGCTTGTTTTTTCTTATCTTCGCAGAAGCTGATAACAAAAGAAATTGTGTAATGAGCTAATGTTTCTATAGAAAAATATATAGGACACACATCCCACTGTAAAAGTAGAACAATCTCTATTTAAAACAACAACAAACTTCCCAAGGAAAACTAAATCAAGAACTAAGCAAATCCCTACTAAAATAAATCTGGTAAGGCACAAAGGTGGTTAGTACTGACTATGTGAGCAAGAATAATTATTTATTTAAATGATCTATAAATACTAGTTAACAGTGGTCATCCATATACCTACATTTTGCTGATTATTTTTTAAAATTCCTTCCAATTTTACCCAGAGAAGCTGGAGAAGTGAAGGATAAAAGTGAGGAAACTAAAAGGAAGGACTTCATACATTTAGGTATTTCTTTATTTTTAAGATATGGATAATGTGTTTTGTTTTGTATGTGTGTTAGTACTGAAGTTTGAGCTTAAGGTCTCATGCACTTGCTTGACTTCTTCTCAAAGCTGGCATTCTACCTCTTGAGCCAACCTCTTACTTCTATGTTTTTGCTAGTTAGTTGCTGATAAGAATCTTTGGGTTTGTGTGCCTGATCTGGCTTTAAACTCAGGCTTCAGCCTCAGCCTTCTAAGTAGCTGGGATTGCAAGTACAGGCCACTGGTGCCCAACATGAAAATTATTTTATTTTTTAAAATACATTGTTATTGACAAAGCAGTTTATGAACGCAATGAATCTTGATCAATGTCCTCTTGTTCATCATTCTCCCCAGGCCCTGCCAATCCCAGTTCTTACCACAATGTCCTTCATTTTCTAGGACATTCATTGATTTTTTTTTATGGCTGTATTGTCCCCTTCCCTCTCTTTATTCATCTACCCCCTCCCCTGACTAAATCTCCTTTCCAGTATTGTTAATAGAAATATTACGTCCATTTAAATGCTGCAGTTTAATCCATAAATTTCTAAAAGTCATTTGTAATTATGATAAAATAATTATATACTATCTTTCTTGACTAAGGATGACACTGGAAAAAAATTAACTTGCTTGAACAAGAAGTTAATTTTGAGCATTGAGATCTATTATATGATATATATTATTATATAAAATTAAAGGTGGTTTATTTTCTGAATAATATATTTTTATGCCTAAAATTCACATGGTACAAGACACTACACATTTTAAGAGTCTCATCTATCCAATATCTTCAAGCTAACAATGTCCTTCATTATGACAAATTGGCAGCCATTTGTCCTTCTTTGTACCTTACTCTTGCTGGATAGGTAGTCTACCTTTTAAGCCACTCCTTCAGCCCTGTCATGTTTTAACTTATTTTTTTTCCAGAAAATGATCATTGCATTACTCAAAAACAAATAAATTGCAGAATACTGTCAAAATCTTGTAGTAGCTTTGCTGTGTTAACAAGGTATCTTAATGAGTAATGGATAGGATATAGCACATGACAAAGTCCTCAGGTTTCAAAGTGTTTGCAAGTGTATATGGAGATGCCATCATTTAGTTGGTTAGGGACTAGGTAAGGTTTTAGTCCATCTTTTGCCATTACAGAGAACACTGTTCTGAATGACTTTACACATGTATATTTTATAATTTCAGTTATCCAACTACATCTGGGATGATTTCTAGAAGTAGAATTAATGGATCAAAAAGATCATTGTATTTGATGTTGGTGTAATTTGGGGAGGGGAAAGAAAAAAACAAATTGCTTAAATAGGGATACAGGTGGACCCATTGCAACAATGCGATGTACAAGACGCTATGTCGAAAAACGAACTTGACAATTTCAGTGGTGGGGGGAGGGGCAGTGTAGTTGAGGAGGTGGGAGGACAGGGATGGTAGGGGAAAAACAAAGGAGGAGGCAACTATGCTTGATAAGAAATGTACTCATTACCTTGCTGATGTCACTGTAACCACTCTGTACAGTATTTTCACAATAAAAGACTTATTATTTTTTAAAAAAAGATCATTTTGACAGCTCTAAGTCTCCCTCTGTAAGAATAATCCTGCATCCCCCATTACTGTGTAGCCACTGTTTTCCTGAATCAACTGTGCTATAAAGCATCCTCATCTTTACGATTTCAGCATTTAACATTAGTACACCGATGTTTCATATTCAGTTCTTTTTTCCTTATTATGCACAGGATTGAATTTCCATAGACTCTGCTTTGAAATGATAACTATTCTGTATTAAAAATGGGAAGTTGATAAATTCAGGTACTTCCAATGTCACATGTGTGTGCACCTGCATGTGTGCATGCGTGTGTGTGTGTGTGTGTGTGTGTGTGTGTGTGTGTGTGAGTGTATACTGAAACTGGGGCTTGAACTGAGGGTTTCATGTTCTTAGCAACTTCTCTTGTTCAAAGCTGGTGTTCTACCACTTGAGCCATGACTCTGGTCCAAAATTTTTAATTGATATCTTACAAGCTTTTCTGGCATCAAACTTAGTCCTCTTATCTTAGCCTCCCACATAGCTAATGTGTGAGACACTGTTGCTCAGATCTTTTAATAACTTTTTAAGCATTGAGAAGACACAATAATGTCAAACACCAATGGTTTTCAGAAAGGAATCTAGGTTCTCAAGTTTCAGTGAATATGAGGAAGCAACAATCTCTATTTTCAGAAAGTACAGTTTTCAAAAAAGTCATATTTTGCCAGCACTTTGTTACCAGATGTCTAGATTTCACAAGAAGTATTCAGGTTATAAAATATTGAGAAAAAATCTCAACACATATTAAAAGTAAAAACAGCATAAAAAAGAACAGGAATGAGTAATAGGCAAGGTGATGATTAAACTTGCTAAACTTCAGAAACCTCATGTTATGAGTTGCATTTTTTTCATAAGCTTTTGCCTGGAGAATAAAGGATCACAAATTCATTAGTAGCCTGATGTGGCATATAAGAACATGTATACTGATAGGTGAGATAATAGCTTTTTGTTGCCCAGGATCACCTGTTTCTCTTATTGCTCTGCAAGGTATCAGGCCTACAAACTTGTCTGATGGCTTCTATAATGACTGCCACAACCTTAGAGGCAAATTTAATGGTCATCAAGGATAAGGGAATAATTAAATGCTTCATAATCTGACCTAGACCTTAGTTGGAGTTCTCAGTTCTAATCACCAATATGTCATAACAATATCTTTGAAATAATTAGCATATGTTGTTATCTATTTAATGTTCTCATTAGTGATTAGTTCTCCAGGAAGTTGATTCATCATATACTGCCAAGTGAGCAGTAAATATTTTTCAACACTTTGTTCTGTTCTTCAAGATAAAATTATATAAGGCCTAAACTTGAACATAGATTAAAAACTCAGCTGACAGACTTCCAACTGTCCCTGAAAATCTGTAAGGAAAGTTAGAGTTGGATAGAAGTATCATCAAGAATTAGTCATAACAAAAAGGAATTAGTCATGATTGGAATAAAGAGACACAATTCCAACATATTGTATGAGTGTGCATACATACAGATAATTTTTACACATAAAGGATCACTTGCCTATGTTAATCATGCCAAATTCTTGTTTTTTAAGAGATCACTGTACTGATATCTCTAGTGATTATACTGGCTAACATTTCTACACACACACACACACGCGCGCGCGCGCGCACACACACACACACACACACACACACACACACACACACACACAGTGTTCCTTTAAACCAAAGCCTCAACAACATTTGTTGTTATTCTTGATAACTTCCATCCTGACTGGAGTGAGATGGAATCTTGGTATCATTTTGATGTTCATTTCCTTTATGCCTAAGGATATTCAACATTTCTTGATGCATTTACTGGTCAGTTGTACTTCTTTTGTAAACTGTTTCTTCAATCCATCTGCCTATTTGTTATTTGCTTTTTGGTGTTTCATTTTTGAACTTATTTTTGCAATCTGGATATTAATCTTTTTTTGATGAATAGCTGGACAAAAGAAAATCTGCCCTTCTGTAAACTTGTTTCCTTTGATGTACCGAAACTTTCAATTTTGGTGCAATCCCATTTGTCAATCATTGCTGCTATTTCCTGAGCAATTTGAGATCCATTCAGAAAATTGTTGCTCATACTTATATCTTCAACAATTTTCTTTATGATTTTCTATAGTAATTTCAACATCTGAAGCTCTATATTAAGGTCTTTAATCCATTTTGAAGTGATTTTTGTACAAGTTAAGGGACATAGAGCCAGTTTTAATCTTCTACATGTGACATGAATTTTTTCCAACACTATTTGTTAAAGAGGCTTTCAGTAGGAGTATTCTTTAATTGAAATATTTATGAAATTGTTATAGGTGTGCATGAAATAGTACAGAAAAGTCCTGTGCATACCATATTGAATTTCAATTAAAAAATTAATAAATACTTTATTAAAATTGCAGAACCATAACAATTCATAACCAAACACTGGCATGATCTCCCTAGATCTCCACTGATCTCCCTAGTTTGACTTGAATGTACATGTGTATGTAATCATTCTACATATGTACAATTGATTACAGGAATAGATACATCTGGAAATTATCACAAAATCAAATACCAAAGCAGTTATATCAGCACAAGAATCTCTTATTCTGCCCTTTTGGAGCAGTCTTTTTTTTTTTGGAGGGGGGTCCGTTCGTGGGGCCTGAACTTTGGGCATGGGCGCTGTCCCTCAGCTCTTCAGCTCAAGACTAGCACTCTACCACTTGAGCCACAGCGCCACTTCCGGCTTTCTTTCTTTTTGCTTATGTGGTGCTGAGGAATCGAACCCAGGGCCTCAGGCATGCAAGGCAAGTGCTCTACCACTGAGCCACCTTCCCAGCCGGAGCAGTCTTTTTTCTCCTACCCAGTTCATCAACCCACCCACCTCCAACCCCTGAAAACCACTGGCCTGCTGTGCACGTACAAGATTTTGTCATTTTAAAGTGTTATAGAAAGAGACTTATATACTGTGAAATCTTCAGGGCTTGGCTTTTGTCATTCTGCACAATAACTTGTAGATTCACCTGAGTTGGTGCATACATCAGTAGTCAATCCCTTTTTATTTCTGAGTATTTCATGGTTTATCTACACTTCAGTTTGTTAAATTATTCATCTACTGAAGCATGAGTAGACTGTTTCTAGTTAGGGGGTCATCTGTCAATATAAAATTCCTATGAATAATACTCTACAAGTTTTTGTGTGAACATAATTTCCATTTCTCTGAAATAAATCTCAAGAACACAATTGCCAGGTTGTATAATAATTTAATACTTAGGTTTTCAAAAACTGTCAAACCATTTCCCAAAGTAGCTGTGCTGTTTTGTTTTTCATTCTCATCAGAAATATAATGAGTGGACTATTCTTTCCTATACCCTTGCCTGCATTGTGTTGTCAGCATTTTTATTTTGGTCATTTTGTTAGGTGTTGTGATGATTATTCTCTTGTATCAACTTAACTGGACTACAAAATGCTCAGACATTTAACCAAGTACTATTGTAATTATAAGAGTATTTCTGGATGAGATAATCTTTGAACTAGGAAGTTAAAAAAGAGATTGCCTTCTAAATGTGTGTGAACATCTAATTTCAACTGTAATTACAACACTGATCCACCCTTCCTACTTGCCTGTCTATGGACTTAGAATGGAGCTATATCATTAGCATTCCTGAGTCTGCTCCTTACTGCTTTCCAAATTTGGAGTCACTGTAATAAAGTTCTACTCACAAACACACACATACACACACATACACACACACACACACACACTACCGGTTCTGTAACTACTTATAACTTTTTTTTTTGGCTCTGAACTCAAAACTCAGAACTAGTTGGTCCAACGATCTTGCCACTATTTCCTGTATTATCTTGAGCAAGTTATATCCTCTCTCAAAGCAATGGATACACAAACTGGAATATTCATAATAATCATCTTAATTTTAACTTTATTGGAATAAAAATGAAGGCTTCCTGGATTGATTATGAAAACTAGAGCTTAAGAAGAGTTTGTTAGTCACATGATTGTACATTCTCCATTAGGCATGTGGCAGTATGTGCTGTAGAAAAGCTAAAACTACCTTCCCCATATCATTTGGTTCCATTGCTAATGGTGTGCCAACAAACTTTGATATCATCCTAGCCCAAAAACACAAGAAAAAGAAAGAAAGAAAAACACTGCAAAAGAAAAAAAAATAAAATAAATCAGAATGTTTAAGAGACCCCACAGTCTCTAGAGTCCAATTTGGGATGACAAGGTTTCTAGAAGGTACTGATAAAAACAGATTTTAGGCATCCATACCTTAATTCTGAAGATTATCTTAGTGTTCAATAAGCTCCTCAGGAAACTCTTGCTAAAGCAACACTGTGTCAGCCCATGCCAGACATTTGGGAACATTGCTATAGAGCAAGACTTTCATCTTGTAGAAAAAGCAGAGCTAGGAGGAACATTCCACAGTCCAAGGACATGTACTAGATGACTAAGAAAGGTAGATTTAGAATTTCACCTTTCTGTTGTGCTCTCTCGCTTCTTTATATAATAAGGTCTCCTTTTTTTCTTAAGAAAACTATGTAAAGCTCTCCCTGGTCCAACCTTCCTCAACATTGTTCTACCTTAGCTTAGACTAGTTTTGTGTTTTACAATCTGTAAGCCTTGTACCTGCCTCCTCAAATTTTATCTTGTGACCTAATTTCCTCAACTGGCTCCAGCCCTGCTCTGTGGAATCCCTAAGTAGTGAGACCTTCTTGTCACTATCTCATTTCTTACCTCTCTCCTCTTGTTCATAAGCTAGTTCCTCTCCCTCTGTCCAGGATCCTCCAATCATCTCTGGCCCATCATTTGTCCTGAAATCCCACTTCCTTAGAGAAAAGTCCTATTTCCAAACTTCAGGCAACCAGCAAAGGCCCACTATTATGGTATCACTCTCTAGGTCATGCATTACTAGCATGGCCATTCATTACTCCATCCTAGCTAACCTTTGAGGACATAATGTCACTTCAACCAACATATCATTCCTAGCCTCCCACAGCAACTGCCTGAGTATTACAGAAAATCTTGCTGACATCTCCTCTTCAGATCAAGACCCTACATGAACTGACGTGAGCCCAGCACAAGGATGTTTCTATCCACTTCCTTTCACCACATCCTACTGAAAGCAAGTGGCCTTATCTAGCCAAACCAGAGCTCAGAATAAATGACATGCTACTCCACACACTGCTTTTCCTGCCTCTTTCCCCAACTAAATGCAGCAGGGGAGCCAAAGTAAATGGTACAGGTATTTATCATAAATGTGAGGTAGTGGAAAAGAAATGGAGAAACTCAAGAGAGACAAAAAAATCATAGCCAGTGATGGAATGCAACAGAGAAGACTGTTGGAGATGTGAAGGATGGTTATGGGTGTGGGGACACTTCAGGTCTGCCTGTGTTCCTGTATGAAGGTCAGCGGTGAAAAGAATCTAAAAATCTCCGGAGTCCATCTCCAGCAGCAGCACCTGCTCCGTCCTTCCATTTGGTTTATAACTGAACTGCTCCATTTCAGCTTCTGTGTTGCAAAAGCAACCACTCATACTTCTCTCTGGAGAGCAATATGAACAAATTAGCCAATATTTACCAAATCATCTGGAAGTGAACTGAGCTAAATAGCTTTACACATACATTGCCTCCTGGGACTCCAGATTGTACTTACTACATGGTACAAGGAGTGCCTCTCTTCCCCCATTTAATCCCGAACAGGTAGGGATAAGAAGCTGTGATTTTTTTCTTCACCCAGGAAAAAGCGAGCACTAATTGAAAAGCAGACCACAGAAGTCAAACCCACCACTTAAGAGATTTATTTTTAACTTGGTATATGTCTTACACTTATTAAGTCAGAGTGTGGCACATTCATTTATCTGTGGGGAAACAAAGAAATGATTCTAAATAATGCATGAAATGGACTGCTAGAAAGTAAAAAAAGCTTTGGTCATTTCATTTGGCCAGAGCAATCACTTATCACCCCAGGAAGTGAATACTTACAAATTTTTATTGCCATAGTGTTGCAAATAACAAAGTAACAAACCATCAAGAGAGTAGACAAGGAGTAGCCTGGTAAAGTGCCTAATGCTTTGGCTGATACACAGTTCATTGCTCAGTAACTATTGGACACATTTCAGAATCCTAGGAAATTAATGCTTAAGTTTGAAAAATGCTTGTTAGAGTGCTTGATCATGGACTGATCTCTTCTTAATTTGATTCTGGCTTATTCAAATCTCACCAAAGCTCCTGGAGATAAGACCCATCATCTTTATTTTATAATGAAAGAAATTAAGGTTTAACAGGGCATTTGCTTCTCCAGGCTCCCATAATAAAACACTACAACTTTGGTTCCTTAAAGCAATAGAAATTCATTCTCTAACAGGGAAGCTACACATCTTAAATCAAGTGTTGGCAGCGTTAGTTCCTTGCAAAGGTTCTAAGGGAGAATCTGTTGTTTTCCAGTAGCTCCTGGTGCTTTCTCTCTGTGGCATTTCTTTGCTGATAGACACAGCACTTCAATCTCTGCCCTCAATGGGTTTCTCTTTACTTATAAGCATATCATTTTCATTGGATTTATGGAACACTAATCTATTGTGGTAAGAGCCAATTTCTAGATAAGGTCACATTTTTAGGTTCTGAGAGAACACATATTTGTAAAGACTGATCATACCTCTACAGAAGAATACAGTTCTCATTAAGTTATCTTACAACCTACCAGCTGTCGTACAACTAAGACTCAAACTAAAGTCTGTCCAACCCCTATCCAAATTGCTTGGTTTTCAAGTTAGATTGTGCTTCCCAGGTTGGACAGTCTGGATGGGTGGCTATGGCACTGAAGTCATTCTATAACACCTTTGAGAAGAACCCTTGATTTGTTTTTTATCAACTTGATCTAAATTAAAGTGATTAATGAGGAATAAAATATAGGGTCCTCTCCTATGAAACTCAAAAGAGTTCCCTTCAGCCAACAGTGGAAAGTCCAGGGTTTTTTTTTTTTATCACAGTCACGCTTGAGCTGACACCAGACCTTCATGGTCAGTAACCTCACAACATTCTACCATCCCCTCCTACACATTAGCAATCAACCAACATGAGCTGAACATGCCCCACTGTTCCCCATACCTGAACACCATTTCAAATTCCTGTTTTGTTCTTCAGAAGTGGCCATTCCATAAATGTCCATCAGGACTACCCTCAGTCCATATTTGAAGGCTCAGAATTGAAGTCTGAATTCATTCCTAATAGCCTAGGCCTCTAGCTTCTCAATTCCTGCAGCACTTACTTAAACTAATAATAATCAGAATGTAATTATTCCTTTTCTTTTTTTATTCTTCTTTTCTTCCTTCCTCCTTGTCTTCTTTCCCTTTCTTTCTTCCTTTCTTTCTTCTTCCCTTTCTTTCTTTCCCTCTCTCTCCCTCCCTCTCTGTTTCCCTCCCTCCCACCTAACTAACCTCCCTAACAACTTCCCTCAGTCTTATACTCCCTCACTCTCTGCAAACACCTTCACTCCTTTACTTCCTTTTCTAGTCTTGCTTTGTGTATAAATGTGGGCATAATATTTTAATATTTTAAAAAGTACACCTAAATTAAACACACATCGACTGTTATCATCATTCCTTAAACAGTACAGGGTAACAACTATTTACGTAGCATTCAGATTTTCTTAGGTGTTAGAACTAACTTAAAGGGGATATACTCTATACAGTATGGTATGTGGATGATTTTATGCAAATAGTATGTCCTTTTGTAAAAGGAACTTGAATGTCAAAGAATTTAAGGATCTACAAGGGTTGTTGAACTGCTCCATGGGTGCTGAGGAACAACTATACAGATGTGCATAACACAAACACATATATGTGTGCATTCATAGATACACATGTCTAATGTAAAGATAAAAATAAAAATCTTCAAAAGGAAGTCCCATATCATACCATGTCAGTGTCTATTGCACTAAACATTGTGTGAAGAAGATGTATAATAAATCACTGATAAATAAGTGGTGGGTTTATATAATCCAATTAGGTGAAAGTAATTAATTAGTAAATTAATTACTGTGTGATTATTTAAGAAGGAAAAGATTATGAGCATTTGAGAAGTATAACTAATTTTAATTAGAAACTCAAAGTTAAAAAGGGAGGATTATTGTTAAGATACCATAAACTATTACAGTCATAAAATAACTAGAACATATTCTCATAGCTTAAAAAGTGAGAGGTCACCAATAGACAGAAAGAAATAATCAAAATTAAATCAGAATTAAATGAATTAGAATCCAAAAAAACTATAGAAAGAATCAACAGAACAAAGAGTTGGTTCTTC
>NW_012267261.1:4460064-4478066 GCF_000151885.1 Dipodomys ordii
AAAAAAATGTACTCATTATCTTGCTCATGTAATTGTAACCCCTCTGTACAGTATGTTCACAAATAAATAAATAAAAAGAAAAAAAAAGTGAGAGGTCACAGAAATCTCACTCCTGGGCAGTTACCTAAATGACCACAAACCAAGCCACACTAAAACCACCAGTACAACCATATTCACGCAGCATTGTTTACCATAGTCAAAATATGGAATCAACCCATATGACTGTGAATGGATAAACAGATCAAGAATATGTAGTATATGTATACAATGCAATTCTATGCTTCCATCAGAAAGAATGGCATTGCCCCCATTTGTAGAGAAATGGAAAGACTTGGGAAAAATTATATTAAGCAAAGTAAGCCAGACCCAAAGAAACACAGACTGCATTGTTTCCCTCATTTGTACATTAGAATGTGGCTATGAACCTACAAGTGAACCCAATGAACAGTAAAAGACAAAAACTTACATTTGGACATGATTAATTAAACAGCACTCTAAATATTCACATACTGAGACCAAAGAAGAATATTCTTAGGAAAGGATGACAAGGGCTCAATAGCTATGTGCATATGATCATAAGATTCTTATCAAAATGAACTCCAATCAATGGAAACTAGAAGGTTTTATTATTGCACTCTTTGCAGTTGTAGAAAGTTTTATTATTGCACTCTTTGCAGTTGTTTGTTTTTCTTTTCCTTTGGTTTATTCCTTTTGGTCATCACTGTTTTTGATCTCCGAACCCTTTCTCTTGTATATAAGTTTATTTGATTTGGGGAGAACAAGGGGAAGCACAAAAATGGAGGAACAAAGAGTGAACTATTTCAGCAGTGACACTCACTAGACACTCTGTTGGAAATGAACTCTACAATTTATGAGAAAGGGGGGTGGGAGGGGAAAAACTGGAAGAAAATGAAGGAGGGATGACACTGTTCAAAAAGAAATGTACTCATTATTGACTTATGTAACTGTAACCCCTCTGTACATCACCTTTACAATAAAAATAAAATAAACATTTTTAAATAAAAAATGAGAAATCAAAAATGGTTTTAGGAAATGTTGAAATTGCCTGGCTTGTTTTATTACCTAGAATGATTTTTTCCAGTACCTCTGCAGTCTTAACTTTTCTTTTAAGCCAAGCTTGATTTTATTTAAGACCATCACTGTCAAATTGCTAAATCCTCACAAGTATGCATGCTCATGCTCTTATGCTAATGTTGTGTGTGTATGTGTGTGTGTGTGAGAGAGAGAGAGAATGAGTGAGAGAGAGAGAAAGAGAGAGAGCATACAACATTACCACTTTATTTAGGTTTAATTTCATAAATCCCTGTTGGTTTTGATATATACCCTTCTAAATCTCAACAACTTGGCATTGAGTCCTTCATTTTTACCACCACATTGCTTACCCTTAAAAGAATTTTTTTCTACTATTTTTATATGTTTTATTGTAAAAATGCTGTACAGAGGGGTTACAGTTACATGAGCAAGGTAATGAGTACATTTCCTATGAAGCATTGTTACCTCTTCCTTTGTTTTTCCCCTACCATCCCTTCCCTCCCACCTCCACAACTACACTCCCCCTCATCCCCCCCACGATGGCCTGTAAAGTTCGTTTTTCAACATAGCATCTTGAGCATCTCGTTGTTATAACAGGTCAACCTGTATCCCTGTTTAAGCACTTTGTTTTTTCCCTTGCCCTCCCAAAATTAGAGAAGTGTATATTCAAATACAGGGAAAACAGGGGTTATACCGTGGGGGAGGAACATATAAAGAAACAAAAAAATCACATGGGACATTATAAATATATTAGAAACAACAACGAGAAAAAAAACACTTGTGTCCCTATCTTGGGGTTCATTTCACTTAACATCATCTTATATGGTTATATATACATAGCTTTTGACCTTTTCTACTTGGACCAGACATATACTAGTTATTCCAAATACGGGAAACCACAGGACCTAGATTTTTTTGGGTCTGGATTACTTCACTTAATATAATTTTTACAAGTCTTTCCATTTCTTAACAAATGGGGTGATGTCATTCTTTTTGATGGAGGCATGGAATTCCATTGTGTATATATACCACATTTTCTTGTTCCATTCATCTACTGAGGGGCATCTGGGTTGCTTCCATATCTTAGCTATGGTAAATAATGCTGCAATAAACATACTTGTGCTGGTAGCTTTAGTGTGGTCTTGTTTGTGATCATTTGGGCAAATGCCCAAACATAGGATTGCTGGGTCATAGGGGAGCTCTGTGTGGAGTCTTTTGAGGAACCTCCATACTGCTTTCCAAAGTAGTTGAACAAGTTTACACTCCCACCAACAATGCAGTATGGTTCCCTTCTGTCCACATCCCCTCCAGCATCTGTTGTTATTAGTGTTCTTGTTTATAGCCATTCTAACTGGGGTGAGGTGGAATCTCAATGTTGTTTTGATTTGCGTTTCTTTTATGGCTACAGAGGTTGAACATTTCTTCATATGTCTATTGGCCATTCTTATTTCCTCTTCACAAAAGTTTCTCTTTAAGTCTTTAGTCCAGTTATTAATAGGGCAGTTGTTTCTTTGAGATTTGTTTTTGGGAGATTTAATTTTTTAAGTTCTTAACAAAATTTTGGCCAATTATCTTCAACAATTCATCCAAAAAATCATACACCATGATCAAACATGGCTCATTTCAGGGATGTAAAGCTGGTTCAGTATATGAAAATCAATTAATATAATTCATCCCTTCAATAAGAGCAAGGATAAGGACTACATGGTTGTCTCAATAGATGCAGAAAAAACATTTGACAAAATCCAACACCCCTTTATGATGAAGGCTCTGGAAAAACTAGTAATCCATGGAACATTCCTCAATACAACAAAGGCCGTATATGACAAACCTACAGCCAGCATTATACTTAATGGTGAAAAACTAAAGCCATTTCCTCTAAATTCAGGAACAAGACAAGGATGTCCACTCTCTTCACTTCTCTTCAATTTAGTATTAGAATGCCTAGCTACAGCAATAAGACAAGATAACAATATAAAAGGGATCCAAACAGGGAAAGCTGAAGTAAAACTCTCCTTCTTGCAGATGACATGATCTTGTATTTAAAGAATCTCACAGGCTCTACTCTCAAATTACTTGAGCTGATTTGAAATAGTGGAAAAGTAGCAGGGTATAAAATTAAACCTCAAAAATCAATGGCTTTTCTGTATGCCAACAATGAGAAGAGTGGGGTTGAAATTAGGAAAGCAACTCCATTTGTAACAGCCCCACAAAAAATACAATACCTAGGATTAACCTTAACCAAAGAAGTGAAGGACCTCTATGATGAAAACTTTAAAAACCTGAAAAAGGAAATCAAAGCAGAACTTAGAAAGTGGGAAAACCTCCCATGCTCCTGGATTGGAAGGATCAACATCATGAAAATGGCAATACTTCCCAAAGTTATCTACAAATTCAATGCGATACCTATCAATATTCCAACCTCATTCTTCAGGAAATAGAACAGGCAATCTAATGGAACAATAAAGACCCGAATAGCAAAAATAATCCTTAATAGAAAGAATAGTGCTGGAGGAATATCAATACCAAATTTCAAATTCTACTACAAAGCCACAGTAATCAAAACAGCTTGGTACTGGCACAAGAACAGACCTGAGGACCAATGGAATAGAACTGAAAATGCAGAAATGAACCTAAAGACCTATAGCCACTAATCTTCGATAAGGGAGCTAAAAAAAATAGAATGGAAGAAAGACAGCCTCTTCAGTATATGGTGCTGGCAAAATTGGTTAAACACCTGCAGAAAAGTAAAGCTAGATCCTTATACATCACCCTGCACCAAAATCAACTCCAAATGGATCAAAGATCTTGGAGTCAAAGTAGACACCCTGGAAACATTACAGGAAGGAATAGGAGAAACCCTAGGTCTCCTTGGCACAGGCCGAAAGTTTCTTAATAGAGACCCAGAAACACAACAAATCAAAGAAAAGTTGGACAAATGGGATTTCATGAAGCTGCAGAGCTTCTGCAAGGCAAAGGACATAGCTAGCAAGATCAATAGAAAGCCCAGGGATTGGGAGAAGATTTTCACTAGCCATACAACGGACAAGGGTCTCATATCTAAAATATAATTGGAAATCAAGAGTTTTTCAAATAATCTATGGCTGCAGATATGCTAGGTCAGAAATAAAAGGGAACACTAAGTTGCTTTGTATCATTTATATCAACAACTTGATTCTTTAAAATTGCACTGTGATTGCACATTTTTTACTTTCAGTTCTTTTTTTCAATGTGTCTACTTCTTGAAAGTAGAGGGAAATCCTTTTAGCATATTTTAGTATGGTTTTCTCTTCTGAACTTCTATACAGAGACATGGATAAAATGTAGAATTGGGCGTTTTAATTCATGGAGTCACACAATCTCAGGACAAGGCCTTGGAGATCATCTAGTCATCAAGTCTGAAAGTGTCTTTATCACATTACACTAGACATTTAGACCCCATAAGCTCAAAGATGTCAATCAGGAATCTCTCTCTTGACAAATTCAACCAGTTGCTAGTAGCTACTTAGTTCCTCACTGCAGTAAGTAACATCCTAAGACTGAGAAAGAATTCAGGAGGAAAACACATATCCATATTCTCAATAAATCCCACATTTTATATGTTCAAACACCACGGTGGCTATTTTGTTAGACATTTTTTGTCACAAAATATCTCCATCACTGCAGAAAGCTCTCTTAGAAAGCACTGGAATTATTTTAAAAATCAATACAAAACATTAACATGTCATCATGTTGAAATATGCACAAACAAACAACCCTTAACAAATGGATTCATAAATGTCTTCTGAGATGACAAACCACTTCTTTACTTCACTGTTCCCTCATGAGTCATAGATATGATAGTGGCTAGTCTCCTGGAACTGAGTGTGGGTGTGTCAGAGTTGGTGTGGAGATGGAAAAGAGTCATAGTTTGTGACTACCTTTCCCTTTGAGACTTTCTCTGCCTTGAGGGAGATGGCATTTATGTCCAGCAAAGTTGTCTTCAGGGGACTTTGTTCTGAGGTTTCAGGCACCCAGCAGAGTAGGTCTCAGGCACCCAGCAGAGTAGCAAAGATGTTACCAGAAGTCTATTCTAAATTCCTATGCTTGCATATTCCCAATTAAGTTTTTACCGGCAACAATGGAAACTAAGATATAACAGTGATGCTGGAGTGCTAGCAAAAACAGAGAGGACATGGGCTCAATGGAGAGAGTGTTTCTCTGAGGGAGGAGATGGGAAGCCATTGATAGATTGCCTAACACAAACTTGTCTGGCAAACCACCTTGCATCTTTTTTTTTCATCATAGGGTATCAGTTCATCAATTAAGTAACTGAGACAACGGCTGATAAATAGATACTTCTGTTACTCTTCTTTAGAGTGTCATTTTCCTGCTCCTATTTATTTGGATAAAGCAAAGGAAATCTTGTCGAATGCTGACAATGCTTTTGGCTGGTTTTGCAATGACACTTCGGTGATGCCAACTTCCTATTACTCTCTTCTTGGGACTCCCATAATAGCTATGCTGTGCACGTTGCCTTTGGCCACCGATGTTCGAGCTGCCCAACATTACTTTAAATGCCTTCACTCTCCACTGAAATACAATTATACATTCTCACAGGACAAGAGCTCTGTCATATTTGTCTTTGTAACATGGTGCCCTGAACAATTGGAGGGCAATGAGGCATTGGACATTGCCTTGTGTGCCCTGATCTCAGATTGCTTGATTTTAATTTCCCTTCTGCCATTTGCAAACTGTGCTTCTCAGAGGGTCAACCTCTTTGTCCTAAGTCTTATCTCACTCCTTTGTTAAATGACAATAAGAGCATCCTCAAGCTGGGCACAGTGGCACAGAACTGTAGTCACAGTTCTTGGTATGTTAAGATAGGGAGATGGAAAGGTTAAGCCAGCCTGAGCAATATAGTGAAATTTAAAAAAAGAAGACTAAAGAAATCATAACAAAACTTCTGAAAAGAATTAATGGGCCATGCATGATATCATACACCTATAATCCCAGCTCTCCAATGAAGAGCAGGCCGGATGATCTAGAGCTTGAGGTACAGAGAGACTTAGACTCAAAAGTAAAAATTAATGAAAGGGAATGTTTTGGATCAGGTAAACAGTCATAACAATTATTATGGGCACTGAATAATTATTTGGGTACTGAGTAAGTGCAGATTAATGGCAACTGCCTACATTTTCCTGGTGCCTAATAATAGTGATTTTAGATCTAAGACCTGAAACATACAAGAAAAACCACAAGGTCACTGTTAAGCACATAGGGGGCAGAAAGGAAGAAGGAAGGAGGGAGAGAAAAAGGGAAGGAAAGAGGGAAAGGAAGGAAGAAGGGAAGAGGGAACTCGCTCAAGTTCACACACTCATTGGTAGAAGAATGACTAGGCTGGATTCCTTGGTGGCTGTGGCAGAGTTTGCATTTCTTCCAGTGTCTCTTTATATGATGTGTAGAGCATGCTGTAGGTATCATGTTGTGGAAGTTTCAGGCCAACGATTCTACTTACTATACTTATTCAAACCGAAGGTATGTCTACAGCAGCAAATAAAGATTAATTTTACTGTCTCCTTGTCAGTGAATTTAGCTTTCCAGATGCCAGACAATGAGTGCAACCCTGGAAAAGCTGGCTTTCAGATACCAGGGCCACGTGTTACACCATGTATAAAAGATGCAGCCTTAGCAACTCCATTGGACATATGTTTCTGAGCTCTAACTCTTTTAAAAAATATTTTATTTTACTAAGTGCAAACATGATTATAGAAACACTTAGTATTTATGCCTCTCTCTATTGAGAGAGAATGAGAGAGATATCCATTTACTTTGTGTAGCAAAATAGAAGTCCCAGCTTCTGACAGTTACTTCTGAAATTAAATCATTTCTGTGAGTCAAAACTATGAGATTTCCAGAGGGGAAAGAGAAATAAACCCTGGAGTTGGTGCTTTAGTGCCTCTGCCTTGTGGAGCATAAAGTGCCAATACAGCACAAATCGTTTAGGTCCATTCTGCTCTGTGCCTAAGTCTCTCCCCAGGACACTTTGCTCTTAAGGAGGCATATTAAAGCTACTTCTCAGTTGAGCCACATGTATGGAATTACCAGGGACCCTAGAACTAAAAGTTGAACTATTCCTAGAACTTAGAGGGCTGTAAGATGCTGAGAAAATTTATGGCAGGTTATTTGCCAGGCAATTCAATAGCAGTTTTAGAATGCATGCCTTCCAAATGCTTCTTACTTATTTATTGAATATTTTACTTATTTAACAGGACTTCTACAATCTGTAAGCCTACAGAATTAAACTTGTCCTAGAATCTACAACTAGAAGCTTTAAATATTGTTTCTAATACGTGTGTGTGTGTGTGTGTGTGCACGTGTTTCAGCCTCATTTGAGAAATAAGCACAAGTTCATACAATTCCAGAGCTAGAAACAATTTGTTTGGGTCATTGAGTAGAACTACTTTTACAAATTAATAAAAATCTTGAATGCCAATTTGAAGTACCCTTTATATTATATATATATATATATATATATATATATATATATATATATATATATTGAATGTGTAAGAGACAGAGTACAATTGGCTTTGCAGCCTGAGATTGAAAAAAGAAGCATCTTGCTCAGAAGGGGAAAGGCTGAGTCTTTGACAGAGGTAGCTTTTGAAAGACCAGTGAGCTTTCAATTACTGCATGCTGGCTAGCTTTCACATTTTTGTAAACAGCCATTAAATTGCCTGACATCTGAAGACCATATACCCTCCTGAGCTCATCTGTATATAATGGAAGAGACACTTAAGGCCAGTCTCCAATGGTTCCTACCCAAACTACAATACTGGCCAACCCCAAGAGTCTTCTCTAGCTATTAGTGAACTCCTAAGCAGTTTATTCGTTCCCTCCTGTTATGCATAGCCAAGTCCATCAACATCACTAAATCATTTGATCTGAGCTGGAAGAAGTCCATCCTATTCTTTCTATACTTAAAGCCATATTAAATACTCGTATCAAATACTAATGGATTGTATGAACATTTTAACAGAAGGAGGAAGTGTCTGCATATCTCATGAATAGAGGTGTAGGAGGAAGGAGCGGGGGTGGGGAGTCATTAAAATGTGCCCTGTAGATTCACTCACCCTGTAAAAAAAACTCAAATGCCAGCTTCTTTCAGAATTGCCACCTTATATCCTAATAACCAAGTACCGACAGGGGGAGACTAGAGGAAATCATAAACAAGAATAGCTCTTAGCAGTTGACTATTTTTTATTCACAGATCTGAAGGTTCTTTAGAAGCATTAAATAATTAAGTTTCACCACATGCCCACAAAGTAGGTCTGAGTTCCCCATTTTATGGCTGGGCTCATTTAGTATGTGTTAGAGCTCACATTCATGGGAGTATTAGGCAGGGAAAAAGTCCCACCGAAACAAAAGATTTCCAGATTCATTGGGCAGTGCAGTGATAGCATGGCTGTTTCCCAAGTGATACACAGGAGGTACTGAAAAATTAATGCCCACTCAAAACACCTAATTTAATACTGAGAAACTTGAGAACCAAGGCAATCCTTGTCCACCAACACAGACATCAGCTTCTGAATATCAATGGAACCAACTGACAAATGGAAACCTACAAATCTGGAAAGGACTTGCAAACCACATATTGAATACTCAACATTTATAAAGAGCTCATAAGACCAAATAGGAAAAAAACAGTTTGAAAATAAAGAACACATATAGACATGTCTCTAAAGGAACCATAACAATAACCAATACATATATGAAAATTTTTCAACATTATTGTCAGAAAAAGCAATTTAAAACCACATGGAATATTGCCTTATACCCATGAAGAATTGTCAAAAATCAGCTAGACACTGGTGACTAACACCTGTAATCTTAGCTACTTAGGAGGCTGAGATGGTTCAATGCTAGCTGAGGAACAAAAGTCCATGAGATTAATATCTCCAATTAATGAGCAAAAACTAGTGGCATGGCTCAAGTAGTAAAACACCAGCCTTGAACAAAAAAGCCAAGTGACACATGAGGCCCTGTGTTCAAGCCCCAGTATGGACACAAAAATAAGATCTGTCAAAAAATATGTAGAAAATAAGCAATGTTAGCAAGGCTGGGGAAAAAGGAAATCCTTGGACACTATTAATAGGTATGTACATTGGTGAAGGCCATTATGGCAAACAGTAAAGGAAGAAATAAATAGAACTACCATTTTACCTAGCAATCTCTCTTGTGAACATATATCAAAAAATGAAACCACTATATCATAATATGCATTTCTGTATAAAATTGAAGCACTCCCCACAATAGGAAAGATATAGAATAAGTCTAAGTATCATAGATACCCCTCCACAAATACAATAAGATACACACACATAATAAAATATTATTTAGCCTTTAAAAAGGAGATTTTGCTATTTGCCACAAATTAGATGAAAATGGAGGACATAATGCTAAGCAAAATAAGCCACACAGAGAAGAAAACTTACTTAACAATTTCATTTATATGAAACATTTTTTTCCTGAAATTCAAATCTACAGAAATATAGACTGAGAGTGATTACCAGGTACAAGTAGAATGTAAAATATGGGGGATAGAGGCAAAGGTTACAAAGTAGTAGAAATGTAGAATAACAACCTAGAGATTTAATGTTCTCCAAGAAAAAGTAGTTAATAAAACTATACTGTGTTTGGTATATATATATATATATATATATATGTGTGTGTGTGTGTGTGTGTGTGTGTGTATGTATGTATGTATACACACACACAGAGCTTATTTTCTCTTAACACAAAATAACCAAAAGCAGGGAAGGAACTATGTCTGATGATGGATATGTTTATTAATTTTACTATCATAACAATTCTACTATCTATGTGTATCTATAACACCATGCTTTGTGTTGTAAGTACATACAATAAAACTTATGTTGAAAAATGTGAAACTATAAAATAAGAAACATGACAACATAGTCAGACTTACTAAGAGAATGGCTTTCACGAATGCATTTTATACATCACAGGAGCATTAAATGACAAACATGTTAGTGAAGAAAATTCCTAAGAGGTCATCAAATGCCATTTCCCTTGCTTTTCAGAAAGAAACCAGTAGTGAAAAATAAGCTGCCCCTCCCCCACCTTCATGCAGTCACAACAATCTTACTGGGACAGGTGGAATATCTGAGTTAGCAAATATCATATTGATTGGAAAACGTTTGTTTTTCATTCTATACATTTGTTCCAAATTAATAACTGGTAATATAAGCCTAAATCTAGCTCATAGCTCTCTTTGTTCTTTGTGTTCTGTTTTTTGTTTATTTGGGGATTCTATTTGTGTGTATGTAAGTCCTGGGGCTTGAACTCAGAACCTGGTGTATGGTACCTGAGTTTTTTTGCTCAAAGCTAATGCTCTACCACTTGAGCCACAGCTCCAATTCTGGCTTACCACTGGTCAATTGGAGATGAGAGTCTCACAGACTTTCCTTTTTTATAATGTCATGAGAGAAAGTTGAAAGCAATTTTACATTTTTTGTTTAATTTTTAATATTTTATTTTATTGTTCCTACATTCTCTTTTCCTTGTTATTTTATCTTTATGTAGTTATATAAAGGGGTTTCAAAGCCGGGCACTGGTGGCTCACGCCTGTAATCCTAGCTACTCAGGTGGCTGAGATCTGAGGATCACGGTTCAAAGCCAGCCTGGGAAGGAGAGACCGTGAGACTCCTATCTCCAATAAACCACCAGAAAACTGGAAGTGGCACTGTAGCTCAAGTTGTAGAGCACTTGCCTTGAACTGAAGAGCTGAGGGACAGTGCCCAGACCCAGAGTTCAAGCCCCACAACCAACCAAAAAAAAAAGGGGTTTCAATTCAGCATGTTGATTTAGAATTACAATGCAAATGGATAACATAAAAATAAGAATGGTGTTTTGGAGAGGTAAAAATGATGTGACATTCAAGTTGCAATGTCTACAAACAAGTATTACTGGAATATAGCTAGGTTCATTTGCCTGCCTCCTGTCCAAGGCAGCCTTCGTGCTACTAGACAGTGACTGCTGCTAGCAAACAGCAGCAGAGCTCAAAAGTCCAAACTGTTTATACTCTGAGGTTGTCAACTCCTTCCTAGGGTGTCATATCTCAGAGGTGTGCAGTGTATGCA
Source organism: Dipodomys ordii (assembly GCF_000151885.1). Taxonomy (NCBI): domain Eukaryota; kingdom Metazoa; phylum Chordata; class Mammalia; order Rodentia; family Heteromyidae; genus Dipodomys; species Dipodomys ordii. The sequence goes on from NW_012267261.1 coordinate 4,471,263, forward strand.
TATATACAAATAACATATCTTTTTTCTCAATGTGATTGACATCCCTTGATATTTTATCCCACATCCATGAGCTTACCAAGCTGTTTCATCAAATGTGTCAAAGTCAAGAATTTTTCTTGAGTTTTCAGCAACAAATCTCTCCTTCTCAAAGCAGAGATATTTGCTGTTTACAGATGTTCGCACCCCTGGTTTAATACCTTATAGAAAAGCCATGTGAGGTATTCAGGAGTAAAAATGGCCATTTCTACTTTAGAGTGGGGGAAACTGAGGTACGGACAAGTCAAGAAACTCCTAAGATTTAAAAAAGATAACTGTTTCTCACTCCAGAATGCAGGTGATCCTCAGAAAATAGCCCTACATCTGACAACTGCATCCACTATCGCTCAGATTAGAAGAGCCAAAAAAATGATAAACCATGGTATCACAAGAACAAGTTTCAGTCATTTCCTGTGATTTGTTTTTCAGAAGCATATACATGCGGGAAAAACCATGTCTCTGTTTGCCTGAAGAAGTTGTGAGCCTATTCATTTGCACATATTGCATACTTTGTACAATGCACATATACTACTTGTTCAAAAAAGTAAAGTATCCTTTCCAAGCTAATAAACCAATTACTAAATAGGCAAAGGAGCTCAGGAAAAACTTGGAAAAAGAGGTAAGAATGACAAAGAAACACATGAGGAAATGCTCATCATCCCTGACTATAAAGGAAATGCAAATCAAAACAACCCTGAGATTCCATCTCACCTCAGTTAGATTAGCCAACAATTTGAGCAACAATAAATTTTGGTGGGGATGTGGGGAAAAGGAACCCTACTGCACTGTTGGTGGGAATGTAAACTAGTACAGCCACTCTGGACAGTGGTCCAGAGGATCCTCATAAACCTAAACCTAGATCTTTCTTACAACTTGGCCATCCCACACCCGAGCATCTACCAAGAACATCACAAGCCAGGATACCATGAAGACACTTGCACATACATGTTTATTCCTGCACTATTCACAATAGCTAAGCTGTGGAAACAACCAGATGCCCTACAATAGATGAGTGGATCAAAAAAAAATTGGTACCTACACAATGCAACTTTATAAAGCCATTAGAAAGAATGTTATGTCATTTGCAAGGAACAAATGATGTTAAATGAGGTAAATCAAGCTCAGAGAGGAAAAATGGAATGTTTTCTCTCATATCTGGAAGCTATATTTACAATATGTGGGCATAATAAATTACATAGTTCTCTAGACATTCACACAAGACCAAAGGAGGACACTCTAAGGGAAAGAACAGAAGGGCATATTTTCATTACTAAAACGCTATCACTTGCAGGAAGATTATCTGTCCATCACATTTCCTTACCAGTAAAAAATTGCTTGGCACTCTGCTCACAATCAGTATTTCATGAAGGAATGGTATTGCACAAAAATTTTGGAATATGGTTGGCAATTATAATTTAAAACATAACTTGGAATTTAAGTGATCAGGGAAATTCTTTTTGTCTTCTGAAAACAGTTGAAAATCCCTTAGGATAGATAAATAGATCCATCTAGAGTTTGTATCCATCTATCCCTAATTAGCTAGAAGATACATTATGGGTTCTGACATGATAGAAAATTGTGAAATTAAGGGATATTATAATTCAACAAATTATGGAAGCCCATCAAGTCAAATTACTTTTATTAGTAAGGAAATTATCGCCACAGGGGATGAATACGATGTCAGAGTGAATACAATGAATACAATGCAAAGATTGTGTGTTCATGGTTTGCCTCAACTTATGTTTCAATCTTACCATCTTCAAACAAATTATATCCACCAACTCTCACTCCACTCCCAAAGCAGCCATGTTTTTCTTTTCTTCAATGAAATGGAGCAGCTTTTTCCTGTTTCCCATACTCACACCCTGCTGTCTTCAAGTATCTGTGTTTTTCTTGTAGGAAAACTTCTAATAGAACAATTTTGTATTCAACTAGCCTTCTGATTTTTGCAATTTTACATGGTAACCGGATTATCAATAATTTACACCTCTATACTGTAAGAAGATGCTTTTTAAACAACTATATACAAAAGATGTTTTGGGTATCTGAATTTTCACGATAATAGAAGATGAAAAACAAATGAATTCCTACATAGGGATAAATAACATAAATTAGTTCTCACAAAACAAATGGGACTTGCTTTATCTGGGAATTTTCTTGTTCAGGAAACACTGACAACCCTACATGAAGAATAAATCCATTAATCTCAAAAACTTTTAAGCATCAAGCAATCAAAGGGACCTTCCAGAACAAACTTGTAAACTTGTACATAGAATATGGATGTTTAAAAAAGTTAGGTTGACTCATTGTAATAATGAGATGTACAAGACGCTATGTTGAAAACGAACTTTACAATTTCTCACAATGCTCAATAGGAAATGGACTCATTACCCTACTCATGTAACTGTAACCACTCTTACAGTATTTTCACAATAAAAAATGTAATGGGAAAAAAAAGTCAGTGACTGCCAGGCGCTGGTGTCCCATGTCTGTAATCCTAGCTACTCAGGAGGCAGAGATCTGAGGATGGCGCTTCAACGCAAGCTGGGACAGAAAAGTCCATGAGACTCCTATCTCCAATTCATCACCAGAAAACGGGAAGTGGTGCTGTGGTTCAAGTGGTAGAGCGCTTGCCTTGAGAAGAACTCAGGGACAGAGCCCAGTTAAGTCAGGGACTTACCCAGAAACAAAGCATGACATTCTATAACTTTTTTTTTCCATGCAGTGATATGACTTTCAGTATCCATCTTGAATTGGTGCTGCCCATTACCAAAGCAGAAATATGTGTTGAGTGTTGTGCATCTGTTATTATGATACAAACATCCTGAGAAAAACTGACATTTATTCTTCATTAAATAAATGAGGGTATACCTTAAGGATCAAGGTCTTATATAAGACCAAGGCCTCTAAATTGCAGAATTTGTGTGAAGACAAGCTCAATTTACCCACTTCTCTCTCTCTCTCTAAACACTGCCAACTAAACTCCAATTATGGATTGCTTTCATCCACATCTGTATACTCATTTTTCAGCACTTTGCTTGTATCCATTTCTTTGCACTGCAAATTATTTACCAGAATCAAGTAAAGTTTTTACATACTATTCATGTTAATTATTGTTGAGTTGTTGTACAAAGGGTTGTCAATTCAACTTGTTAATTTATGAGTATAATGTATCTTGATCAATGTCTCCTCTTTGATTCAACAGAGTTATCAAATATCAGATGGTATTCTACCCCCCAGACATGAGGGTCACTTCTACTGCTGTTAAAAATAATTTGATGAGGGCTGGGAAGGTGGCTCAGTGGTAGGGCACTTGCCTTGCATGCCTGAGGCCCTGGGTTCGATTCCTCAGCACCACATAAGCAAAAAGAAAAAAAGCCAGAAGTGGCGCTGTGGCTCAAGTGGTAGAGCGCTAGCCTTGAGCTGAAGAGCTGAGGGACAGCGCCCAGGCCCAGAGTTCAGGCCCCACGACCAGACCCAAAAAATAATAATAATTTGATGAATAACTACCATTATGTAAGTATTTAGAGCATTTTTGAGGAAGGTACTGGATGCTTTACCGACATCTTCTCAGTGAAAACATCAACCAGCTTACCTGGGCTCCAGGACTGCAAACAAGAATAAGCGTTGAAGCCCTAGGAACCTTAAGCCTAGACCATCTTAAAACAGTTTTTATGCAGATTCAAAGAGGGATATGTCCACAATGAATGTATCAACAGACTGCAGTCAATTGGTATAACTATACAAATAATTCATATAACTACAGATATTAGTAAGAAGAAAGGAAAGAACTTTAGCTTTCTGTTGACAGTAGGCCAAATTTTTGAGAAATTCTGCCTTTGATTACAATTTTAAAGAATGACTACCTATGTGTCAAAGACAAAAAATGGAGGCCTTTTAGATGGAGGAAATCTTCTAGAGGGAAAGACATGGTATAAAAAATATCATATTGAGAAGACTAAGGACAATGTGTGATATGAGTGAAATAAGGGAATCCTGGCTCCTGCTCAGACTGAGGGAGTAGGTGTGACTTCCAGGCTAGGCAATGGAGCTAGGATTGCTCCTGAAAGAAATGGTAATTCCTGAAGGTTTTGAAACAAAGGCACAGTTGAACATGAGATTTAGAAACTCTTAATTCGGCCAGAGTAATATCTGAGTTTAAAAGACACTACAAAATGAGGGAAGGGGTAACAAGTTTGACAAGAAATGTACTTATTACCTTACTTAAGAAACTGTAGCCCCTTGTACATCACCTTAACAATAAAAAAGACACTACATAGTACATTATTTTTTTGTTTCTTTTATATGCTCTTCCCTGTATTTGATTCTGGTATATACATTTTTTTTTTCATTTGGGGAGGGGAAGGGAAATAACAAAATGCTGAAACAAGGATACAGGTTGACCCATTGTAACAATGAGATGTACAAGACACTATGTTGAAAAACAACTTTACAACTTTGAGGGGGGTGAGAGGGGAGGGAGAGATCTGGGGAGGTGGAGAGGGAAAGGATGGTAGGGGAAAAACAAAGGAGGGGTAACAATGCTGGATAGGAAATGTACTCGTTACCTTACTCACGTAAATGTAACCCCTCTGTACAGTATCTTTACAATAAAAATATTTTTTAAAAAGACACTACAGTAGCACAACTGAAAGGACCCAAGACTTGAACTAAGGTAGTGGTAGTAGAAATACAAAATTTATTAAGAAATGTTTAAGACATTAAACATAAGATGTATCTTATTGTATCTTATAACACTTAGAGAGGAGACTTGAAAATAAGATGGAATCTAAAGTTATACTCGGGTATTTGAATAGGTAAAAGGGAAGACTTCTATACCTTTCAACAGAGCCAGAGAAGAATCAAAGCTGGAAACGAAAGATAACGAGTCCAGTTTTAGAACTGCTGACTTTGGTGTTGTGTATAGAACATTCAGATAGAGATATCAAGATGGCAGCACACACCAAGATAGAGACTCTGATCGATCTGGGAGAGAGATTCCAGGGAGGAAGTGATCAGAGTATAGGTTGTAATTAAAACCAATTTTTTTGTCCAACAAATATTTATTGGACACCTATTGGATGCCAGGAACTATTTTAGAGACTGAGGATGTGGCCAAAACAAACCAAGTTTTAAAACAGGAGTTCAGCTTTCTTGGAGCCAGCATTCTATTGGAGGTTATATTGTAAAGCATATAAATGAGCCACAAATGTTACCTTAAGTGCTAAAGAGAAAAAAAAAAAAGCATGAGGCACTGCAAAAGGAATACCAGAAAGCATGTTATGTAGACTGGATTGAAGAGAATGATCAGGGCATCTCTGAGAGAATGGGCATGTAGCCTGAGACCCAAGTCTTGTAATAGGTTAGCTAAGTGAAGAGCTCTCCAAGTGGAAAATGCAAATGGAAAAACCCTGGAATGTAAAAGAGGTAGTTTTCAAGATTCTGAAGAAATTCCAGTATGGTTGGAACATAATAGCCCAAAATGAGAGACAAGGAAAGGTAAATTCACACAGAGCTATTAATCTGGGAAAACTGTCCCTTTGGACCCCATCATCAGAGTATGGAATGCAGAAATCAACATTTCATAATGAGAGCAGGGGAAGACAATTGTATAAAAGTAACCTAAATTTTGATCAATTCTAGCACAGTGTGGTTTCTATGTTAGAGCCCCTTCCTCTCCGCTCATAAAAAGAAAGAAGTCTCTATTAATAATGAATTTCTCCATCAGCAGTGTTCTGGTATTTTGGAGGAGGGATCTAAAAGATATTCATGGAACTGGCTAAACAAAATACAGTGTAATCCACACAACGCAATACTATTCAGACCTAAAAAGGAATCAACAACTGAAACAGACTACCACAGGGAGTAATAGAAAATATTTTCAATGAAAGAAGCAAGATTCAAAGGCCATATATTATATGAATCCAGTCATAAGAAATTTTCATAATAAGCAACTTCTTAGATACATCCAATAGACTTCTGATTTATAGGAGCTGTGGGAAGAGAAACAAGAGAGAATGATGGACCTCCTTACATCCACTGGTCTCAATAGATACACTGCTTATGCAGATCTATTATTTGTTTTGTGTAACCACTGGGGCTTGAATTCAGGACATCATGCTCTTGCTTAGCTTTTTCCACTCAAAGATGGCACTCGACCACTTAAGCCACACCTCTTTTTCCAGCTTTAGGCTGGTTAAATGGAGATAAGAGTCTCAGATTTGTCTGCCTGAACTGGCTTCAAACTGGAATCCTCATATCTCAGCCTCCTAATTAGCTAGGATTATTAGCATGAGCCACCAGCACCTAGTTTTGCTTATATATTTTTAATTGTTTAAAGCTGACATGATCTTTGATGAGGTATGGCTGAATGAGGTATGTCTATACCTAATAATGACTTTGGAAGTTCAGTTCCATAAAGATTAATTTTTTAGATGGAGTGATGCTTCAAAAGCTTTCAGTAGTTCATCACATAAATATATAAAGACGACAGAATCCACGTGTGTTATAACATTGCCATTCAGTACCCTGAAAATTATAACCTCATCGCTCATGCTACATGAAAAGACAGGGTCAGGCACCACCCACTAAGACCTTAATAAGGCTTTGGATTCCTGGTCACCTGGCACACACTGATGTGTTTTATTTTATTTTATTTTATTTTTTATTGTGAACATACCGTACAGAGGGGTTACAATTACATGGGCAAGATAATGAGTACATTTCTTATCAAGCATTGCAGCCTCCTCCTTTGTTTATCCTTCACAT
>NW_012267261.1:4479706-4508525 GCF_000151885.1 Dipodomys ordii
CAACTACTTTGGAAAGCAGTATGGAGGTTTCTCAAAAGACTCCACATAGAGCTCCCCTGTGACCCAGCAATCCCACTTTTGGGCATTTACCCAAATGTTTACAAACAAAACCACTGATGTGTTTTATACCTCATTTATTCTTCCAGCACCAACTTACTAGTTAGTTGCAGAAAAAAAACAAATCATTTAAATAGGGATACAGGTGGACCCATTGAACCAGCGAGATGTACAAGATGTTATGTCGACAAAAACGAACTGCACAACTTTGGTGTTGGTAGGGGGGGCGGGGTGAGATGGGAAGGCATGGGAAGGGGAAACAAAGGAGGAGGCAGCAATGCTTGATAAGAAATGCACTCATTACCATGCCCATGTAATTGTAACCCCTCTGTATGGTATTTTCACAATTAAAAAAATGTATTTAAACTCACCCAATATTCTGAAAATGGCCATCTTTTATCCTTACAGCACCAATTTAATAGATTTTTATGTTTTTATTGTAAAAATAGTGTACAGAGGGGTTACAGTTACATGAGTAAGGTAATGAGTACATTTCCTATTGAGCATTGTTACCTCCTCCTTTGTTTTTCCCCTACCATCCCTTCCCTCCCCATCTCCTCAACACCCCCTCCCCCCCAAATGGTAAAGTTGGTTTTCTACATAGTGACTTGTACATCTCATTGTTACAATGGTCAGCCTGTATCCTTGTCCCAGCATCTTGTTATTTCCCTTCCCCTACCCAAATTAGGAAAATGTTTTTACAAGATACAGAGCACCGACATCAAATACAGTGGAAACAGGATTTATACCGTGGGGGAAGAACATATACGAGACACAAAAAATCACATTGTACCTTTTAGATACATTAAAAAACAATAGCAAAAAAGAAAAAAAACAAGATGTGTCCCTATCTTGGGGTTCATTTCACTTAACATCATCTTATATGGTCATATGTACATAGCTTTTGACCTTTTTTTCAGTTTAAAAAAGGGGGGTTGGAGACTTAACTTCATCCAATATTCTAAAAACAGCTAGGATCAAATGTATATTTTACTATATTTCTAATTGAGGAAGCCCAGCAAGTTATCGGTATGCTGAGTCTTATAAAAACTAGAATTCAGAAGTAGTGAGAAACAAGCATATATCAATTGTTCCATTTTCCCTCGATGGCTTAAATCAAAGAATGAATGGCCAGCTTGGACTTTATATCAATTTAAGGAACACAGCTTGACATTTTTGGATGGAAGCTTTGAAAAACAGTTACATAAATACATACAAACATAAATCATATCAAATTAACCAATTCCTTAGAAAATAAAATAAAAATAAATAAGCAAGCAAACTATGTAGATAAGCTCAAGAAGAACTGACTGATAGTATATATAAATAAAAATGTTTAGGTATTTTGTAGGTCTCAAACAATTTTGATTCTTACGTTGCTAGGTTCAATAAGCAACGGAGAAAGATGAACCCATTTCACAAAAGATAAACATGAGACAGGCAGGTTAAGTGCATTTTACACAAACACACACTTCTAGTAAGTAGTGTCTTAAATCTCCTGATATCAAGTTCAGAATATTTTTGATATGACATAATTTGTAGCAGGAGAAAAAAAGGCAAAGATAGGAGGTGTTAAGTAAATAACAGTATAGAAAATAAAGTATTTTATCATGTGATCACTCAACAATGGTGTATTCTTAAAATAGTATTTGATTTTGCTGGTATTGTTGATTTTTGTCACTGCTTTTGTTCATTTTTTAAAGAAAATCATGGCACTAAGAAACATACATATATATGTATATAAGTATATACATATATATATATTTACAAATATGTGTATATGTAGAAAAGAATGCTTACCCCACTCAGTAATTAGGTCTCAATTATCCAGGTTCTTTGCTTTTGGTTTTGTTTCTGATAGAGACTCTCGAATTTGCTACTCAGATGCTCTACCACTGAGCCGTACCTATAGTCCTGCTTTTCACTGGTTACATTTGAGATAGGATTTTGTTTCCTACCTGGTCACATAGCTGGACTGCAACCTTCCTCTTTTTACCTCCCATCATAGCTGAGATGACAGGTGCTCACCACCTTGCCCAGTGTCTTTCCATTAAGATGCAATTTCATGGACTTTTCTACCTAAGCTGGCCTGAAACCACAATCCTCCCAACTAGCAATGTGACTCACCAGCACCTGGCTCATATAGAAATAGAAACGTTTTGTGTCACTGTTTGTTTTTATTTTATTTACATATTTTCTGGACTTCTGGGGATGGAACTTAGAGCTTTGCACTATTTGGTGGGTGTCGTTATATTGAGCTACATCTCCAGCCTGAGCATTTTTTTTAATTGCTTGGAATTTCACATTTTTACATTAGTTGCTTTGGTAGAAATAATTGTATTCATGATTCTTCTGTCTGCTCCAAAAGTTAGATGAAATATAAAGAATGAGAATTGACATCAAAAGGGAGTAATCAAGAGGAAAAAAATAACTGGACAAATAATGCTTTCAGGAAATAGAATACTTTATCTTGGTGATAAGTCTTTCAACTGAGCAACAACCAAATATGAATAAAAATTACAACATGGGGCTAAAAGAGACCTCAGAGATTTCATCCAACTTGCAATTGGCTAATGTCCAAAATGAATTCTCATCTAGACCCATGGATGCATGCTCAGAATGACCTCATATCATTATTGTCTTTGGAGAGGTAGAACAGACATTGATTGCCATCCCCAGGAGTCACTGTATCAGGTTAAAAACCAACACAACCAGCATTTCAAAGCTATTCAATCATTGCTCTTTCAGCTCTCACATCAATACACCTGTGAATGGCTTGATCCAATCTAACCGGTAGTGTACCAGTCAGTAAAAATTTATTTCTGTGACCCAGCAAATGATCTCATCTATCTGTCATCTGCCAGTTGGAGATTGATCCCCACAGCCCCCCAAAACCACAGACTGTATACAGGTGTAATAAATAGGATGATTCAGGTAACCAGGCTTCTTCAATACCCAAGAGGGGACCGGCCCTCCCACAGTTCAGTAGATCTCATCCTTGATTAACTTGCCCATGAGGGCTAAGCTGCTTCACGAGGAACAGTCTTAATTCTTTTTTGGGGGGGGGGTTGCTCAGTCATGGGGCTTGGGCACTGTCCCTGAACTCTTCAGCTCAAGGTTAGTACTCTACCACTTGAGCCACGGTGCCATTTCCAGTTTTCTGGTGGTTAATTGGAGATAAGAATCTCATGGACTTGTGCCTGGACTGGCTCTTTTTTTTATTGTGAAAATACTGTACAGAGGGGTTACAATTACATGGGCAAGATAATGAGTACATTTCTTATCAAGCTTTGTTCCCTTCTCCTTTGTTTCCTCTTTCCATCCCTTCCCATCTCCCCACCCCCGTGCCAAAGTTGTAATGTTCGTTTTTCAACATAACATCTTGTACATCTCATTGTTGCAATGGGTCTACCTGTATTCCTATTTAAACAATTTTTTTGAACTATGATCCTCAGAGATCAGCCTCCTGAGTAGCTAGGATTATAGGCATGAGCCACCAGCACCCAGCAAGGAACAGTCTTAATTCTTTATTCATAAATCACTTTGACAATCTACTTTTCTCCTCTGTTGCATACCTTTGGGTGGTGAATAAAGGCCGTGAGTTTTGTGTGCTACTAAAGTTGTACTGAAATTTCATTTTAATACTTTCATGTATGAATTCTTTTTTTTTGTCAGTTATAGGCCCTGAACTCTAGGCCTGGGCACTGTCCCTCAGCTCAAGGCTAGCGCTCTACCACTTGAGCCACAGCACCACTTCCGGATTTTTTGGCTTATGTGGTGCTAAGGAATTGAACCCAGGGTCTTATGCATTCTAGGCAAACACTCTACCACTGAGCCCCTGAATTCTTTTATTATAATGTTGTAGTCAGTTTTTTTAATGCAGGTTAAAAGATTAGTCTTTGTTATATGCTATTGCTTTTATTTTTCTTACTATCAGTTCTCAATGGAAAATGCACTCAAAGGAAAAATATTCCCTAACCAGTCAACAACATGCATATCCATTCATATCTATAGGTCATACAGGAAAGTATCTTACCACACTACAGACTACATCCTACACCCTATAAGTCCTACCAGACCACAATGAAGAGGAACTACAGTGTCATGAAGCAATACAGAAGACAATTACAGCTTCTTTAGTCACAAATTGACCATTTCCCAGGTTTCAAAAATTATGCATTTTCAAACTGCCTGTAAATTTCAAACACTTTAATGGCCCTTAGTATACCTTCCAGAAAGATGTCCCTCTGGCTTTCCTCATCCTACAAATCATGCATTCCAGAGATACCATCTGGCTTATGTCCATTAGAATCTGTTATCCTTTTGCATAGCTCCCTGCATTAGTCCCTGCTATTTCTGCTACTGGAACTGTCATCCTTTCTCCCAGTTCCCTCTTCTACTGGACTCCTACTCATTGTGAACAGCATTTCCCATCTGTATCAGTTTTCCCAAGCCACCCAAACAACTACCCACGCTCTTGTGTGTGTGCCAATTTCATACCTATCATATAAGTCATTGTTGCCTTTATTATAGTTCACTGTCATAATTTGTTTTAAATACATTTCTCTTACCAATTTGAGTTTCTCCCAAACAAGATTTGAGTACTACTCAACTTTGCATCATTAATTATTAACAGTTCTTGAGGTAAAAAATAAATAGTCCATAAAAGTTTCTAGATAAAGATAAAACACTCATGATCAAAAGCATGAAATATTATCACTTAAAACATTATGACTTTCAGAGATCTAAGCCAAAATGAGGCTCATTAATATATGTAATAGGTCAATATTTGACTTTAAATATTCTGTCTGGTCACCTGATAACATATCCTGATTTCTTTTATTTAGAAAACATAAATGTCATAGAACTTGGGAGTCAATAAAATGTCTCACTGACAAACACTGAACCTTAAATAATAAAGAAGGTAAATGTACTTTTGTCTAGCGTTTCAATCTGTTAGGAAGTTATTGATCACTTAGATATCAAAAATACAATTGTCAGATGAAATCTGTACATTCTTTGTCCTTTGTATTCATAGACTCAGTAATCTACTAGGAAGCTGAAAGGGAAAGTGCAGGAGAAATATCAAAACATATAAAACATTTAAATTACTGAGTTCAGTGAGCAGCTAGAAACTACAGTCCCAGGACTGGAGAGCAAACAGAACTTTCCTTGCAGCCCTCAGGGGCAGGATTTTTCAATGAGGTGAACTGATTTCCAACAGTTGTCTGAACCAGAGCAGGTAAATTTCTTTGGATTACATTTCCTCCTCTGTTGAGAGAAAGGCTCTCGATGCTATGGCTAGGTCATTGCAGGCATCAATTTGCTTTATGCTCTCATTCCACAAAATACATACATATAATTTTTAAAAAGCTATGTTGTATATCATAGATACATATAATTTTAATCTGAACATTCTGTAAGTAAATAAATAACTCTCCAAAAATAGTTTCTGTGGCTCAGACTTATAACCTTAGCCACTCAGAAGGCTGAGATCTGAGAATCACTATTCAGAGCAAACCGAGGCAGACAAATCCTCAAGACTCTTATCTCTAACTGGCAAAAAAAACTGAAGTGAATGTGTGATCAAGTGGTAGAGACTCAGCTCGAGTGAAAGCACTACTGAGTAAGAGCACCAGACCCTAAACTCAAGCCCTAATACCAGCTCACACACACACACACACACACACACACACACACACACACACGTACGCACACACGCACGCATATATGTATGCAAACAAAGATGATACTTCTGCCAATCTGAGTTTCAACCTTATACTGTAAGACACTAGTTATAACTCCAAATTACTAACATTTTTGTGGCTGGGAAGGGCAGAAATAAAAGTTACTTTGTTGACAAAAGGTAAAATAGACTAAAGGCAAAACAGAATAAATTCAAGAAGTTTAATGCTGAATGTGGTGGTGCCCAGGTGAGGAAAGAAGATTTTGAGTTCAAAATTGCCAGGTCTACATGGGGAATGAACGAACACACACACACACACACACACACACACACACACACACACACACACACACACACGAGAAAAAGAAAGGAAATACCAAACCACAACTACAAATGTTTCAAGACAGTTGAAAGATAAAAGATGTTACTGCTGAAGCTGATTGAGATTGAAACCACCTATGCCCCCATTCTTCTGGGATTGTTTCTCTGGGATACAGAATTTTCTGTTATCCATTCTCAGGCAGCTCACAAACAATTGTGAAATGCTCTTTTTGGAACACCACTAAACATTTCCAGTGTGACAAGGATAGAGGGAGGGTGGGCACACACTTTCCTCTGTAGTCTTTTGGTTGCAATTTATTTGATTAAAAAAAATCACCAGCTCACTCTGTCTCATTCCACTTTGCCAGGTTGGGTAATGGGTAACAACTTACCGTGCTTGTTCTTAAGTTTAGTCTGTTTCTTTAGAATGCTTAAATTTTTATAATCTCACTTTCTCCTAATCACCCTCAGGAGTTTTCCTACTGGAAATTTCAGTAGTTTCTTGCAGATTAATTTTCTCTGCTCCTCAAAATCTGTCAAATCTTGCTCATATGCCTCTTTCTGCCCCCTTCAAGGAGATGGGACCTTCTCCCATCTACATAGGCAATTAAGGCCAAAGGACTTAAGGCCAAAGAGTAGAAAGAAATGTTTCTTTTCCACAGTCGCCTTCTGGGAACATAATACAAATCTGTATTATTAAAAAGTATTCTAATTAGTTTCTGTACGCTCTGTAAAAAATATTCTTGATGGAAATCATTTCTAATTAAAAACAAGACAATGGACCAAATTTTCATTAAGCCAAAAGAAAGAAAGAAAACCTCTTTGCTTTTAATATCTATTCCTCATTTTGGATTTCTTAAAGTGATGGTACCACCCAGACTTTGAACAAATACTTAATCTTGCATAGCAAATACTAAAAATAAACTTCTCTGGATGTAGCCATTACATAAAGAGACAATAAGGAAGTGGGATACACTGGAATTCAAACTTGGAAGTGACCACAATGGAATCTAGTATTTCAAGACAAGTAAGGGGTCCCCATGTTAAATGTAGGTTCCTGATTTCCATTCTTAATTCCTCTCTAATTAGTTTTAATGGAATCTTTAGCTGCTATATCACCTAGTACAGCATAATGCTTTTTTTGAGATAATTGATTGCTACTTGGGTTTTTGGAAAGATTTTTATTTGTTATCACAAATAGCTAAAATCTGACCCGTATCATAGAAATAAAACTAATAAAAATCAACATATTTGTGACTCTATAGCATCTTAAATTTATCTGTGCTTTTGTCTAGGATTTTTATATAATGCTTACAATAACTCTGTCTTGACATAGGTTCTTGCTATAGATCAACTTTCAATATATCTTTGAGAAAGGACAAAACAGGTGATAGCCCAGTTAATGATGATTAGTTTCATTTTATAGACAGGAAGCAGAGACTTCTAGGAATTGAAGAAAAGTGACAGAGCCAGGAAATAATCAAAATGGAACAGAGTAGAAGCTCTGTAAACAAGCTCACTCATACAGCCTCACTGTTTGCCCTACATGCCAATCCATTCCTTGCCCAAACTGTTCTTAGTCTTTCAAATATACAAAGAAAGAGTGTATTTATGACATATCTCTGATAAATGTCAGCTGTGTATAGAACCTATAACTTGCCAACCATTTCTGATATATCACTGGAAAAAATGAAAGAAATACTCAACAAGTTTGATTGGCCACATTTTTTCCTAATTTTTCAGAGGAATAATACAATTTTCTACCTCATGCTTGGGGCAATGATAAACAACCCTCCCAAACATATACTTATATACAAGGAATGAATGTTAAGAGTCATAATATAGTATTAACATACCTAGAAACTTTTACTGAGGGGAATATGAAACATCTTATTTTATTTCAGTATTATATGTAGTGAATTTATAATATCAATGACATGATTTCCCCATGCAGTCTTTGCAGGTGTCTGCTTACTGACCAAATTTTCATATTCTCAATTTCTGTATTGTTAACACTGACCATGTACCCAGCAACATATACCAATGACCCTTGTAGAAACACGTCAAATTTTGAGCAGAATAATTTTAAGAGAGGCTACAGAACTAATTTTAAGAGGGGCCACTGAAAGTCTGTCACGGGTCTTTCTTGTTTTATATCTCACTGCCTAAATTTTATGTGATGGTTGGAGGGGATGGACATCTTTTCAGCATGAACTGTCCTTGAGGATGAAAGCTATACAACAGAATAGCAGAATTTGAGAAAGACAGAGGAAAACTGAGAACCCAAGGAAATCATAACATCACAGGACAAGCCTTGATCTCTATGTTGAAGAGAATGAATTCTGTTTAGTTTGCCATTATTATTTCAGATTTCTATTTCTAGTAGAGCTTCACCATATAACTGATGACCATCTCTTCCCCTCTTAGGGAGTAATACACACACACACACACACACACACACACACACACACACACACACAGAGCTGGAATCAAGAGCTGGGAAATTGTTGTAAATAAAATTTAAAATAAAAAGTAAGCTGGATAACATAAGGATCAGTATCCCACACTAATGTGGAATAAAAGATGATTGTCCTTACACGAGGCAACCAGAAATGGAATTGTATCAGGAGTCTGAGTCATGCCAGGAAGAATATGATGATGTTTGGAACTCTGCATAATAATGTAATGGAGATGGGGGTGGAGGTGGAGAGGTTAACCAGCGCATGGGGATTTTAGATGAAAGGATCAATGGAGGTAGAAGGAATGACTAGACCATAACTCATGTCCCCAGAGGCATGGGACCAGAAAAGAAATGTCTCACATCAGAAAGGATATTCCCTTACCTTGGTGGTATTGAATCCTACCTCTTATATATAATTTAATCTCTTGAAATGTCAGATATTTCTAAAGGGTCATACTCAATAAAGGTAAGTTGATTAACTGAGAGCCATGGATAAAAGAGGAGCATGAAGCCTCATTCTCAACAAAACACAACAAAATGAAACAAAAACCAACCTGCACAAGGCACACTCCTTCTTCTCACACCTCTCTGACTTTCAACTACCTTGCAGGGGAGGGGGAATGGGAAGGGATGGGAAGGGGAAACAAAGGAGGAGGCAACAATGCTTGATAAGAAATGTACTCATTACCTTGCTCATGTAATTGTAACCCCTCTGTACAGTATTTTCACAATAAAAAAAGAAAAGATGCACAGATCTAAGCACCACAACACAGACTTGTGCCATCAAAACAAGAATTTAAAACATGAATTTGTAAATACAATGTAAAACTCTACACTCCCAATTTACACATTTTTTTTACAGTTTTTCCAGTGCTGCGGTTCTCAGTAGGGAAGACTTTGCTTCTTGTGGGCATGTGGCAAAGTCTAGAGCCACTTCTGGTTGCTCCAATGAAGGTCGGAGAAATTGTTCCTAGCATCTACTAAATAACTACTAAATAACTGCTAAATAACTACCCTGTAATTCATAGAAATCCCCTCTCTTTCAAAACAAGCCTTGTAGCCACAGCATCCATTAACAGTGGCAGTTAGTTCAAAATGATTCAAGATGGTGCTCTTTTAGTTCCTATAATTTTTTTCTAGTACCAACAAAAACATAGTTAATAGTGTAGCATCCTAAAAACGGTATGTGTAGTGTGATTCTTAGCACTAGTCAGGGTCTAATTAATTTCTTTGCTAGCCAGAATACTTGAATAAGCACCACAATGATTACATATACACTCTTTGGCAGTCGCAATGTGAAAAACTTTACAAATGTGATATGGATTGTGACATGATATGAATCTAAATGTTATCTGGAATATCCCCTAGGGGATAGGCAATAACTTTGTTTAAAAGAAAAAAAAACCTCAAGGGCTATTTGAGAGAAAGTTTCATGTCCAGGGTCACAGAGCCTCCTAGGGCATACCAACCAGAGGAAACTAGCTGTTGACTTATCAAATAATTGTTATTCTGGAAGCCTATCTTCTCTAATGAGCAGGGATGCTATTTTTCCCCTAAGTTCATAAAAGTAGCATCTTTCTTCTTCAGAAGGCTTCCTGACATAAGCTATACATTGTTATGATCTACTGTATTGGACATAACTTTATGTGTTCTTAATATGCTAGGATAGTTATCATAAATATAAACCTTTTCCTGTACTGCCATGTTGTCTGGATGTAATGAACTATTCAAGGCTTCATGTCTCTTACTTAGATGGCTCCAGTGCTTTAAGTTTTCTTGTATCATTTTTTTTATCAGTTTGATTTCTCTGCCTCTTCTGGCAGCATTAGAACTGTCTATTTTAACTACAATAACTGTGTCTAGCTTCAGATGATTCTAGTCTTGTATAGAATATGAAAAGAGATCAACAGGGCCATTAGAACTGTGTCTAAAATAAGTTCCAAAAAGTCTCCCATAGTGTGAGGGAGATAGCAAGAAAAGGGTATTGAGAATGAATACATTTCAATTTTGTATGCTTCTAATCTCTCTGACTCTGTTTCTTGGTTTGCAGATCATTTCCATCTAGCTAATTTACTGGGATCTTTGATCCTCGGTCATAAAGTTATTATAATAGTGGGCATTTCAACTATCATAATTTAGGAGATCCCACACTTGTCTGTATTCTAATGAGAACTTGTGTTAAGTTTCCACCAAACTCTGTATATCTGCTGACTCTTCCTTTATTTATCAATATACCCACATTTTCTAGGTTTATTCAAACAATGTATTTCTTTTTTGTTTGTTTTTTTGTTTGTTTTTTGTCGGTTATAAGGCCTGAACTCTGGGCCTGGGCACTGTCTCTCAGCTCTTCAGCTCAAGGCTAGCACTTGAACCACAGTGCCACTTCCAGCTTTTTTTTTTCTGCTTATGTGGTGCTGAGGAATCAAACCCAGGGCCTCAGGCATGCAAGGCAAGCATTCTACCACTGAGACATCTTCCCAGTCCCAATGTGTTTCTTTTTTTTTCATTTGCATTACTTTTGATTTGGATTAATGTGTGTTTCATTTTTAAACACACAAAAAATCTCTATATTACGTAGCAAGAGGATCAAAATACTAATTTTTAAAAAAACCTTTCCAAAGTCATAAATGTGGAAGGGTAATAGGACATTTCATAGTCTTAAAAAAAAAAACTTTAGAGAAACCTATGCTTCTCCAATGAGACCCAAGAAAACATTTTGTAAAGGTTTTTTTTTTTCACTCTATCAGTGTTCCGTTGGAGGATAGAATGAACCCAATCAGCATTTTGTGATTGCAGATGCAACATGGTGCACTCACACGGTTTAACCAGGACAAAATGGCATACCTCATACCCATGATGATTCCTAAAAACCATGCAGAAACCATGACCAACTACTAACATCAACCAGCCCATTGCATGAAGAATTATCACATTTAAATAGACTTCCTTCCTGATCTTATGTGTACAGAATAGATGATGAACTGGGCCTAAACCTTGACAGGATGAAAGCGATACAGAGGTTGCCAGTGGTCAGAGCCCCAGAACTTGGCATGTCAGACTGCTGCATTGCTTCTGTGGCTCACCGCTGCTGGTTTGCAAGAACGATCCCTGGAGAAGCTAAATGCTGCTGCCAAGCAATTTTATTACTTTCTGCCATGATGTTGTGAAGCTGAGCAAGCTATAGCCTGGGCCCTCAGACAGCTATGAAGAGCAGAGCAAATCAAGGTTTGGAGCATGCTTCTGAGTAAATACTACTTTAGAGTATACTTTGTTCTACTCTACAATTCAGAGGAGGTTTTATTTGGAAAACACAAGGTTAGCATGGATTTCAAGTCATTTTACTTTTATTATGTTTTAGTTCATTTTTTAAAAAAATTATCTTGAAGCAGTTTCACAAAGCAATTGCAATTCAACATATCAGTGTAGGAGGGCAATACATTTTGATCAATGTCACCTCTTTCATTACTCTCCCTCATTTCTCCCAACCATCACCCATTCCCCTCAAGTTGCTTGTTTTCATTTTCACATGTGTATATGAAATACTATATATTTACCAGCCTTCCCTTCATTCCTCTTTTCCCTGCCCATTCCTTGATGAGGCAACAATGCTTGATAAGAAATGTACTCATTACCTTGCCCATGTCATTGTAACCCCTCTATATGGTATTTTCACAATAAAACACAAAACAAAAAAAACATGTTTCAACTTCCTGGTATTCATTTTGTTAAACTGTAACTTCATTGTTCAAAGGAGTTAGATCCTTGGAATCCTCCCTTAAGTATACCATACCTGTTAATTTGTTTGTGTGTGTATGTGTGTGTGTGTGTGTATGACCCTGTATATGTTTCCATATATGTTTATAACCTAGACCTAAATTTTACATACAAAACATGCACCCTTTTGTCTCTCTGAGCCTGACTTACTTAATGTAATTATTTCCAAGTCCATCCATTTCCCTGAAAATGACATAATGTTATTTTTTCTGGTGGATGAGTAAAATTTCATTGTGCATTCATATATGTATGCACATATATACATATATGTGTATATATTTTATATATACATGAGTATATATGCATGCAGGTATATATACTTATATGTATATGGGGATATACATGTAAATGTGTGTACAGATATGTATGTATATATCATGTAATTATATTTGTTACCTATCTTTTTCTTTTCTAGATCCACTCATCCATTGTAGGGCATCTGGGCTGTTTCTATAATTTAGTTGTGGTAAATGGTACAGAAATAAACATGCGTGTACAAGTAGCTTTACTATATTCTGACCTATAATATTTGAATAAATTATCGAGAGTGGTATAACTGGATCATAGGTAGTTCTAGGTTCAAGTTTCTAAGGAATCTCCAAACTGCCTTCCATAATGGTTGCATTATTTTACATTCCCACAAATGGTGTAAGTGCGTTGCCTTTCCTCCCACATTCCTGCCAGCAATTTTTGCCACTTGTGTTTTTAATGATGGCCTTTGTAGCATAGAGAGATGGAATTTCAATGTTGTTTTGATTTTTTAATATATTTTCTACTACTCAATGCTGAGATATAGGACAACTATTGATTTTGCATATATGTTTCTTCTGTGCTACTAAATTCATCCTACATATACAAAACAAAGCTATTATGTACTCTACAAATACAATCATTTAAGGTTTTTACTTTAAAATTTTACTTTTAAATTATAGTTTTATGCAACTTGGCTTTCTGAGGAAAATAATTTATTTTTCCAGTGAATGATGTAGTAGGAAATTACCACAGCAGTTAAGACAAAAAAATTACTCTGATTGGCTACATACCAAAATAATTATCCAGTTAGAATCTGAAGATACACAGGCTAGAAAGACGACTAAGTTGGTACTTGAACTCTTTACAAATCTCTCCATCTGCTCTGCTGAAACCAGAATTTGGTACATTCTGGAAAACAGTGCTGATACCTTTGAAAAGTACTTAGAAAGAAGGGAAATCATACTAATTTCCAGCCTTCCAGGCTAGGGATTTGATCTCTGGCAAGGACACTAAGCTGCTGCTCGGTGTCTTGAATGGAACACAGGATGGATCAAATCAAGTCTTGAAGGTCACCACAAGAATTTTCAATTCTACTGCCTATGCTAGGTTTCCTTGGATGGAAGAACAATGCTAAGCAATGGACAGTTTCTCTTCTCAGCCATATAGAACATGACAGCAACTCAAGGTAAATTGTGGTGACACATTAGAATGGCACCCTAGACTTGAAGTGTTCACAAGTTTTTATGATGCTTGATCTTCTCTCTCCATGCTACATTAAAATATACAAAAATACAAAATGATTGAGCTGGCATTCCAATAACACTAGAAATAATAATATCTAGCAGTAACCTTTTATTCATGGAGAAAACCAACATTCATCTGTGTAGGATGAGTATGGTGCTTCATTTCCTTTTTTTTTTTTTCATAAAAACAACTGACATTCACCAGGGACATCCAAGAGGAAGAGGAAAGAGAAGGAGAGGAAAGATCAGAGTAAAAAGGAAGTAGCCTCAAGGTCAGAGAAGCAGCAGCAGCTGATCTCAAGAAAGAATGACAGCTAACTTTTAACAAAATATTTTATCCTCCAGGGTGAATCTTTATCTCCCTTAAAGCAGGTTTGTCTTGCAGTCTATGTTTCTCCCTGCTTGTTAGCTTAGTTTTGCTGTTCATTTTCCCTTAAATCATTATCACAAATTTGAATCACTGCAGAATCCAAATGAAGTCTCTGATAATTTTGATAATGACATTATATTAATTAACTTTCCAAAATGATGGACTTAATTGTAATCTATGTAAGTTAGCATAAATCTGCAGCACATTCGTTTTCCATGGACTGCTGTCTTTCCACAGATGTGGACCCTGTAGCCTAGACCATTCTGTGTCCTCCACAAAGAAGAGGACAGGATTGGCTCCCATTTCTGAACAGATTCAAAGCCTAAAGCTGAGACTCGTAAGTAATTCAAGTTTTAAAACCTTCTTCTTTTTCCCCCCATATATCAGTTTTATTATACATTAGGATCAAACTTTCATAGTCTTTGCTACAAAAGCATCTCCTTATATCATTTTATAATCAGAGTTTAATTTGCCACCCAATGAAATAAATCATAATTATAGCTTTTTAATTAAATAAAGGCTCCACATTTCACCAATATGTTCCTGTTGTTCTCCAAGGACCTTGGGAGACCTGGTTCTCTGGAACCTGAATTCTTCTGCCCACTAACCATGCTAAGACACGCCCCTTACTTGAGGTAACAAAGTTAATTGGCAGAGGTCTTTCTTGAGTCACATCCAGAGTTCTGGTTCTCACAGAGTTCTTTTCAGACCTCCTACAGAGACTCAGAAAGAAGCTGTATGCAAGCATGCATTGAAAAGGTTGGAGAGGGAAAAAGTAGTAACCAAGTAAGGTAATCCATCTGAAATGTACCTAGTAAATGCAAAGCTTCTCACACAAATTTTAAGCAGCTGAGGTGGAGAAAGCAAAAAAAAAAGGCCTTTAAAATGAAAAGAGTGGCAAATTTGGGACCAGAACATCTGAGTAGAGCGTAAGGAATGTTCTGTTATTACTTTTAGTATCCGTTTTCTAAGCATACTGTGTTAGTAATAACATGTTCACCTCCAAGACTTGTTCTGAAGGTCAAATGCACCACTTTTGCTGAAACACCTACTGCAGAGGATAGCATATAATAGGTGCTCAGCAAAGGAGTCCCAGGGTTTTAAGTAACATTCTCTGGTCTGTCATGTGCCATAGAACTGGCCTCCCTTGAACTCAGGAAGCCTGATACAGGGGGACAGTGTCAGCCCAACACACGGATCCAGTCTCACTTCCTGGTCATTGGGCTGAGGAGCCTCATAGCAATGTATAACTTTCCCAATTCAGAAGGCTTTTGTGTTAAAGAAGCCACTTAGGAGTTAACTTATTATCATTAAACATAAAGGCACATTCAAATTGTCTAATACTAAGCAGGCTCTGACTCCTATTCAACATCATTTTCACTCTCAGAATAGTTTCCTTCCAGCTGCAATCAATATACATTTTTGGCAGAAGAAATGCTAACAGAAAAAAAAATGTCTCCTAGCTTGTTTCCAAGGATTTCAATCTTGCCACACACACAGATCTTACAATACTGGTGACAACATCCATTTGCGCTCTGCTTGGCATTTTCTTGTGTGTTATATAATCCTAGGAGACAGGGTGGCAGATGATACCTCCATGTTCTACAGCAAGCCCCAGAGGGTCAGAGTAGACACACAAACAGCTCTGATTCCTGCCACTAATGGTTCACATCTGTAGTTCTAGCTACTCAGGAGGCTGAAATCTGAGAATCATGGTATGAAGCCAGCCTGGGAAGGAAAGTCCATGAGAATCTTGTCTCCAATTAATCAGAAAAGGCTGAAAGTAGACCTGTGGCTCAAGTGGTAGAGCACTAACCTTGAGCATAAAAGCTCAGGGACAGCACCCAGATCCTGAGTTCAAGCTCTAGGACTCCCAACCACTACACACACACAAAATTAAAGTACCATCTTCCTTTTAAGGTATATTAACATTTCTTCTTGTGCCATATATCCATTATGAGATATTTTTTAAAGACATCTTCAAGATAGGATGAACATATGTTATAATCCATTAAATCAGCACTATGGATTACATAGATAGTTGTCACACAGTATCTAATAATATGAACAATTCTTGTTAGAAGTGCCATAGACATGATAAGAGTTGGAACCACAGGTTCATATCTGCTCTAGACTGCTCCACATTTTGGTTTCAGGACTTAGAGCATAGCACTGAAACAACCACCAGTATTAGTTCCTTAATTTTTACCCCCCCAAAAAAAGATTTTTAAAAACCATCCTTGATAATGTGATTGTTTATTACTTCTTCTGCAAAAAATAAAACATCTAGTATCAATCTAAATATGGCTTCCTTTCTAAAATTTTAGTAACATTAAAGTTTTGTAGACCTAAGTAATATCTTCTCCATATGGAAGAGCTAGAAAACCCAGAAAAACAAAGAAACAAAAGGCAGTCTCCAGAAGCTGCAAGGATATTAGTGTATTAAGTCTAAAAATCCAGCCAAATCACTACCAGAGTTTATTCAAAGGTTAATAAAATAATATAATTTCTGTACTAGATTGCTTTAAGTTTTCATTGAAACCTAAGTAGTTAAAAATGTTTACTAGATGCATGCTGTGTTCTAGTATTGGATGGAGTGAATGGCAAAATTAATTGATATGGTTTCTCTTTGTAGCATCTCATGGTGACTGAGTTTAAAACATAAAGGGAAGGAAATGAAGACTGAACCACCCAAATGAGAAAACAGGTTGCCACACCTTTCCCACAGATGGTAACCAAAAAATCAGTCAAAGTCTAGGTCTCAAATCCCTGTGACCAGCACCAAAGACACAATGGCAGGTTCAGGTTACTCAGTTCAATTAATTGTGAATGAAGTCTTTTCACAAAGAAGGCACAGTCAGTAATGGTGAAACTGATTCAATGAACAAAAATCCTGGTAGGTTTTGCTTCTTTCTTTGTTTTGGTTGAGTTCATATATCAATTTTTAATATGACTATAAAGTCATCTTCAGATTCCATGTATTTAAAATAAAAATACTCAGCTACTTTTGAAAAGGAAGAGATTAAGATTTTTGGATGTAAATGAATCCAAAACATTAGCTCTCAATTCGACAACAATAAAAGGAATATTTAAAAGGTCATGTTATTTTGTCATCTTAAATGTGTTTTGCTGAGAGAGAACAGGTACTCAACACAGGATATCTTGTGTGCTTTCAAATATTAGGCATTTTACCATTAAGATGAATTTTCAACCCACTAAACATCTTTCCTATTTCATTATCAATTAAATGTCTGATAATTATACCTGGGTTTTTACTCTATTTTATTCAACTTTGCTTAATTTAAGAATTTATTTTCAGGGGCTGGGGAGGTGGCTCAGTGGTAGAGCACTGGCCTTGCATGCATGAGGCCCTGGGTTCGATTCCTCAGCACCACATAAGCAAAAAGTAAAAAGCCGGAAGTGGCGCTGTGGCTCAAGTGGTAGAGCGCTAGCCTTGAGCTGAAGAGCTGAGGGACAGCGCCCAGGCTCAGAGTTCAGGCCCCACGACCAGATCCCCCCCCACACACACACAAAAAATAATTTATTTTCATTCCATAAACTTCGTAAAGAAAGCAGCATACAATTTTACCCTCTTTTCTGTCACTTCATAATCACTAGCTCTGGGAGTGGGAACTCATTCGTAAGTCAGAATATTTTACAAGCTTTCTTGCCAGCACTTGTATTCATTGTTCCAGATGAAAGTTGAAACAGAAATGCAGGTGTCATGACTCCTCTTTTAACACTAAAAAAAAAGCATTACAAACCAGTGTTGTTATGAAACACATTATGTTAAAGGGATTACTCATTTTTATCATAGAATGGGGGGTTGGACACAGTATTGTGATTGTGAGTAAGAACAGAAACCATTAGATCTGAAGGCTGTCTTGGAGTTGCCCAAGTCCATAGTCTTTGTTTACATCCGAGAAAACTGAGAAAGAGAAAGACTATGGATTTGGGCACTAAGGTAAGTGGTCAGTGCAAATGTTCTGGTAGTCACGTGTGTAATAACCATAGTAGACTCACGATTTTCTTCAGCTGCAGTGATACTGTACTTCTTCCTAACAGTTGATCAAACAGTATTTCATGTGCCAGCAATATAATTGCCATTGTATCTGGTACATTAGAAGTAAAATGACAATAAAGTTGTGACTCAGACACTTTATAGTGACTCAGACCTCTAATCCTAGCTACTCAGGAGGCTAAGATCTGAGGATCATGGTTCAAAGCCAGCCCAATCAGGAAAGTCTGTAAGACTCATATCTCCACTAAACTACCAAACAAGGCTGGAAGGGAAGTTGTGGCTAAAGTGATAGAGTACTAGCCTTGAGAAAAGCTCAGGGATAGTGCTCAGGCCATGAGTACAATCTCTAGGACTGGACCCAAAAAAAAAAATAGCATAGGTAGAGCACAAACAGATGAATAATTGATTGACAGATCTTGATACCTCTTACCCAAAGAAAATATATGTAGAAATAACAAAAGTGATGTTTATGCTGTAACTTATAAAATTTTGAGTGTTATTGGACATTGAGTTAGCACCTACTATGTATCACATGCTGCTTTTTTTTTCTTCTTTATTTGTCAGTTGTGGAGCCTGAACTGTTGGCCTGGGCGCTGTCCCTCAGCTCTTCAGCTCGAGGCTAGCACTCTACCACTTGAGCCATTCTGCTTATGTGGTGCTGAGGAATCGAACCCAGGGCCTCATGCATGCAAGGCAAGCACACTACCCTTGAGCCACCTTCTCAGCCCTCACAGGCTGCTTTTTAAAGCTACCATTTCCTGAGTTTGGCTATACCTGGGTTGTTTGTTTGTTTGTGCCAGTACTGGGCTTGAACTCAGGATCTGGGCACTTGCCCTGGGCTTTTTTGCTGAAGGCTAGCATTCTGCCACTTAAGCCACAACTCCATTTCCAACTTTTTCATTGTTCATTAGGGATAAGAGTCTCAAGGACTTTCTCAGACTGGCTTTGAACCATGATCCTCAGATCTCAGCTTCCTGAGTAGGTAGGATTATAGACCTGAGCCACCAGCGCCCAGCTGAATACAATTTTAATGGAGAATATATGCAATTATTTGAAAGGACTACTAAAATATTCCTCCATTTTCCAACTTTACATCTGTGTGAAGCTTGATTTCTTAATATACTTTGACCAAAATAGTATTTGCCATGGATCGGATGCAGAAGCAGATATGAGACTACAGCTGTCTTCTATAAAGTCAGCTATTAAAGGGAATTTGAAAAAATGTTCAGTATTTCTTCAGACTAGTGCTTTGGTCTTGAAGATTATAGTTATTTTAATAAAATAGTCTGTTTCTACTAGCCTAGAAACATTTATTTCATCATTTATTTTGAAATACATTACTATTTTTAATTTCTCAGTTTTAATATTTGCTATGACAGATATCAGTAGCTCAGCTCACAGAAAGAAGGGATGACTGAAGTTCTTTCTTTTTTGAAAGCAGACAGAGCAAGTTTATTTGAAAGTGAAAGGAAAACTAGGAAAACAGAGAGAGTCTCCATTCAGAGAGGGGTTGCAAAGAATAGTCCTTCGCTGAAATTCGTAAGAATGTGAAGCACAAGCTGGGCTCCGGTGGCTCATGACTGTAACCCTAGCTACTCAGGAGGCTGAGATCTGAGAATCACAGTTCATAGCCAGCCCAGGCAGGAAAGTCCGTGAGATTCTTATCTCCAATAAACCACTAGAAAACCAGAAGTGACTGTGGCTCAAGCAGTAGAGCGCTCACCTTGAGCTGAAGAGTGCAAGGACAATGCCCAAGCCCAGAGTTCAAACCCCACGACCGACCAAAAAAAAAAAAAAAGAAGAATGTGAAGCACATAGACCTCCTCAGGCCAAAGCATTTGAAAATTAATAACTTTAACAACAGTAATATCTTAATAATAATGGTGATGTACATATACGTGACATACAAGATCATGATACGAGAGACATGTTTCTATTGGCATATGTCTTCAGGCAAATCAGCCTTTCTGAATATAGCATAAACACAATAAATGTGTTTCTGGCAAAGGTCTGTTGGTCATATGGTACTTTGACTCACAAGGTATCAAAGTACTGGACAAATGCTTATTGAATTCCTTACTTTCAAGGAGCTTTGGCCTCATATGCAGTTAGAATGATGATAGTATTATCTGGGCTCTTACATAGATATATGTAAAGTACAATGATGGCTAAATATCAAAGGAACTTTGATATTCAGGGAATGGCTTCATAGAGGGTATGGAAACTAAGGTCTAAAAGCCACGAGTTATCATCCAACAGATGGAGGAATGCGGGACAGTCACCTGAGAAGTGTCAAACTTATGATATTTGGCCCAACTAGATACGAATGCTCATTGCAGACAGGGATACATACATACATCTCACCTCTCCGTTTTCATCCCTATCCAACATCAGAAACCAGCACCTCTTCCGCATGAAAATCAGATTTGAACATGTAAATGAAGTGTATAGAAGGAAAGAAAAGTCTGGAAAGACAAATACCAGGTTTAAAAATGCTTTCATATACCCACTAAAGGAATGTAGATGCACCTACAGAGAATCCAAGAAGAAAGTAGGAAAACAATAAGAGGCTGATGTGATTGGTTTTATGCTTCAAAAAAAAATCTCTCTAGTAAACAGAAGATCAGGAATAGAAGAATAGGTCAGGAAGCCAGTGAAGAATAAAAAGATGCCTTCAAGTTCTATTCCATTTACTATGTCTTCTATTGGGAAAATAAGATCTAAAGCATATAATCTGAAGATATAATGTTAGTGGTGCCTTCAGTGGAAATTCCATGAGTTGGT
The DNA here is from genome assembly GCF_000151885.1 of Dipodomys ordii. Classification (NCBI taxonomy): domain Eukaryota; kingdom Metazoa; phylum Chordata; class Mammalia; order Rodentia; family Heteromyidae; genus Dipodomys; species Dipodomys ordii. The sequence continues at coordinate 4,500,677 of NW_012267261.1, forward strand.
TGTATTTAGTTTTATTAATATATTTTTATTGTAAAGATACTGTACAGAGGGGTTATAGTTACATGAGTAAGCTAATGAGTACATTTCCTATTGAGCATTGGTATTCCCCTCCTTTGTTTTTCCCCTACCATCCTTTCTCTCCCCACCTTTCCAACTCCTCCCTCCCCCGCACCCTGAAGTTGTAAAGTTTGTTTTCAATGTAATATCTTGTACATCTCATTGCTACAATGGGTCAACCTGTAACCAACAGTGAACCCTAGCAGTCAAATGTTAACCAGTATATATGGTGAGGCATATGGAACAAGTAGGTAGAATGCCCTTCACCACTTACTTGCTGTCTGTTTCTGAGCCTGTTTGAGAATCTCAAGCTCTTTCTCCTAATGCAAAATGGACATGACATGCCTTCCATGTTCCTCATACACTTTCTATAAAGATCAATGAGGTGATAAATGAGGTAGCTATTTACACATCAGAAATACTCCTTTAGTGAAGTGAGAAATTAAAGGTTTTTGTAAAGTAAAGGTAGCTAACAAAATGATCTTGTAATTCTTGGCCAACAACAGCAAAAACCACACACACATACACACACACACACACACACACACACACACTTCCAATAGGTTCTAAGAAATCTGATGAAAGCCCATATTATTGAAAAAAATCATAAGATATTAGTGTTAAAGGAATATATAATGTTTCAATATAAACTAGACTATTTCCTCAATGATGAGAACTGAGATTCAGAGAGAGAGTTAGGCTTAATCAGATAGCAATATAATGGTCAAGTCAGATCTAAAACCTAGACCCTCTGACTTCCAAGCCCATAGTCTTCTAGAATAAATTGTGACAATGACAGGAAATCATATGTTCTACTGAGCCATATAGTCACCAGACAGGCCTAGAATGCAGAGTGAAATGAGGTCATAGTCATGACCTCTCCAGTATACATTCCCGAGACCAAACATTTTGAGACTGATGCTGAATTTTATAAATGCATTGAAAAATAAGATTTTTCCTGCCAAATATAAATATGTAGATGAGTATAGTACCAAAATGTTCTTTTTGGTTTTAAAGTTTGGTATGAGCAAACCTGAAAATTCTAAGTCAATGAATACATGTTAAAATGTTCATTCTAAATTGATCTCTTGATATTCTTTTTGCTTCAAATTCCTGCATTATGTATTTCCAAGCAGCTTGGAAAGATATATTCGGTTTTTACCTATGACTAATCATCCTATTTACCGTGGCAAGCAAAAGAAGATGGATTAGTGCAAAGGCACAGTTATTCACCAAACCATTGAAGTGATAACACAAACAAGCTCCTTGAAAATAAAAGAAAAACATGAGAGGAGCTTCTTTTTGTCCCCTTTATTAATCCGTTTCCTGAAATTTCCATGAATGTGTCACTTGCTGAACTCCTCTGCTCACAGAAACCCACGGAGGTCACAGAAATGTGCAGCCCAGGAACCCTAGTCATTATAAAGAGTTAGAAATTCCCTGCTAAGAGTAAAGGACTGGTCCCGAGTCACCTGCCCTTCCCTGTCCAGCTCAGTGTCAGTGCACATTTCCTGAGTTCCTACTGTGGTGCAAGAGTCCACGCAAAGCATGGAAATAAAGCAGAGACCAGAGCCTAATCTTAATGGCAATGACAGGCTGCACCAGAGAGATCCAGCCTCTAGTTTAAAGGCATCTGTTATCACTTTGAAATTGAAGGTACTTGCTGGAAGGTAATGCTTGAAACAGACATTGATAGGAAATTGAGAAGTAGGACAGATTTGTTTGTGCAAATTCAGAGAATCCACTTCCTAAGCATGAAGGGATACCTCGGCAGCAGCTTTTTCTCCATACAAAAAACTTGCTAAGGCCAAGAGATTGCCTAGAGGAGGCCCAGACGGGGAAAAACCACAAAGAGACCCACAGTGTTAGAAAGCAAAATGTGAGGAACAGTATTACTCAAAAACATACTAGCTTAGTATTTTTATAGACCTCCAACATTCATGAAAAATACATCCAGAGACCTTTTGAAATAAGCCAGCCCTTTGACTGATTCATTCAAGTGTCAGTACTGAGTGCTTTTAGTATGAGGAACTCTCACAAAGAGATTGCCCTGACATGTAGCTTTGTAGTCCACCATTTCACCAAATCTACTTTTACAACCTAAGCAGGGGACAGAATAACCATTTTATTGATGAGGAATCTGATCTTCTGAGAGAGGTCCATGCCTTGTCCAAGACATACAGTTATTATGCTTAGCATACTAGGAAGAATATTGCTGAAAGTTTGCTTAAACTTGGAAAACATTAAAAAACACAAATCAAGACTCATAACTCAATCACCAGGACTTGGGGTAAAGCTCAGTAGCAATGCATTCATGAAGCATGTGGAGGTCCTGGGTGAGAAGATAACCAGCACCACAAAAACAAACAAAATGCAGCAACAATTTTTAAAGCCTCAATCATTAAATCAGTAAAATGTGTGCCACTTTCCCCAGAAGTTCTTCACAAGGCATTCAAGAGAGGGCAGGAAGATCAATGAGCAGAACTTAGTGCTGTGTAGCGTGGTCTTGATTTACACTAGATGTGGAGACTTAGTGAGCTCTAGCAGTATCAAAATTCCTGTAAATCACTGAACTCAAATTCAGATGGTCAGTCTCATATAAACTGATATCTCAGTGTTGGGGCCCCAGAGGCTCACACCTGTAATCAGGCTGAGATCTGAATATTGAGGTTTAAAGCTATCCTGGGAAGGAAAATCTATGAGCCTCTCATCTCTAATTAACCACCGAAAAGGCCAGAAGTAGAGCTGTAGTTCAAGTGATAGATTACAAGGCTTGAACACAACAGCCCAGGGACAGTGAGTGTCCAGGGCCTAAGTTCAAGCGCCAGGACCAACACACACACACACACACACACTGATGTATCCTGGGAGAAGTTGGCCTATAGAGGTTCTTTTCTACCCATCAAAGTGGAGAATTAAGATATTAATGAAGATCCCTCTAAGAACCACTTAAATCCAAAGAACCAAAGGGCCACAGCAATATTCTTGACAGCACAAACAAAGGTACAAAACAATTCTTCCTCCCTATGGTGAAGGGTGCTTAGAATCCTCTGTTGAATCGACCCATGGCCCAGTTCATATGTCTATAAGCAAAAAGGTAAGTGTAGTTATATAACATTTATAACATAACACTTCCTATATGGAACAGGATGACTTCAGAAAAAGAGGTATCATATCCTAGTAGACTAGAGGCAAAAAAAATTATAAGAGAGCAACAACACAAAGTGATCTTTTTTGGTTTGGGTTTTTTTGTTTGTTTGGCTGGGTTTTTTTTGCCAGTACTAGGGTTTGAACTTAAGTCCTAGGCACTATCCCTTAGCTTTTTGCTCAGGGCTAGTTCTCTACCATTCAAGCCACAGCTCTACTTCCAAATTTTTAGTAGCTAATTGGAAATAAGAGTCTCTAGGAATTTCCTGCCCTGGCTGGCTTCAAATTGCAATCCGCAGATCTTGGCCTCCTAAGTAGCTAGGATTATAGGCATGAGCCACCAATGCCTGGCCAACTCATCTTTTTGGTGGAATGAAAAGAGGTCTCAAAACCTTATTCTTGTCACAGTGAAAGTTAGACTTGCTGGCATCATCCTTAGGCCAGTTTTGTGGTCCACAGTTCACTCTAGCTTTCTCTGGCTCATAGTATGTACAATGGAACTAGAATAAATTTATACATGTGGATTTTAAAAATGTATAGGTTTAAGTTCCAATCTGTTGAGTTCAAAAAGTAACCAGATAAAATTATTGTATTTTTTCGGTCGGTCGTGGGGCCTGAATTCTGGGTCTGAGTGCTGCCCCTCAGCTATTCAGCTCAAGGCTAGCACTCTACCACTTGAGCCACAGCACCACTTCTGGCCTTTTTTGCTTATGTGGTGCTGAGGAATCGAACCCAGGGCCTCATGCATGCAAGGCAAGCGCTCTACCACTGAGCCACCTTCCCAGCCCCTAATTATTGTATTTTTAAAGATGGTTAAATTAATATAAAGTCTTTAGGGTAAACACTAACTTGATAAGATTGGTGTTCTTATTCAAAAGGAAAATATTGAGAGACAAGCATGCAAACTTGCAAAGAGAGGATCACATGAACATAAAAAAAAACGTGGGAACAGAGAAGAGCTAAGACTTCCAATGACCCACCTGAAGCCACAGATGAGCCACGGGATAGATTTTCTCACACAGTCCCCAGAAGGAACCAGTCTTGCTGACACCTGGATTCTAACCTCCAGAAGTGTGAGACCATATATTTCTGGTAAGTCATTCCATTTGTGGGGGGTTGATAATAGCAGTTCTAGGAATCTGATGCAATAAGTTTGGGCTACAGATACCGTCTTTTCTTTCATAAATGCTTCAGCTGCAATAAGGATTTGCTTACCTCAAAGTAACAAGCTGGCTGGGTACCCATGGCTCATGCCACAGACTGAGTTTAAAGCCAGCCCATCAGGAAAGGCTATAAGACTATTTGTCTCCAATTAACCACCTAAAAACAAGAAGTGGATCTGTGCCTCAAAGTGGGAGAGAATTAGCCTTGAGCAAAAAAAGCTCAGGGATCAGCACCCAGGCCTTGAGTTCAAACCTCATGACTAATGAAAACAGAAAACAAAACAAAACAGAAAAACAATGATAAGCTGTTTTAGACTAAGAGATTAAGCTACAGAAAGTGCTTGAATCTGCATGGTTTTAAAAAAGGCATTGCAAACAGGAGTCTCACTTCTTCCTCACTTTCCAAATCATAACTCTCCAAAGTAACCAATTAGCTTTAATTCCCACATAGAGACTTGACAGAGGCTAGCTTTGTAGTTGAACCTGAGTCTTGTATTTATAATAGGTGGTGAACTTCAGGGCTGAGATGTCCGTATCCTTGCTCTCCATTCCTTTTCCTCACTTCTGCAGAGAGCTAGGACCGACAGAAATTCTGGATGCCATTTCTGGCAGATATATAGTGATGCACTCATGGCTCTGGTCCAGAACATTTTATAGGTGCACATTGAAAGAATTCCCTTTCTGAGCTGTTTTCAATTGTTTCACCTTGAATAATATCCTAAAGTTATTTTGTTAGATAGTTCTGCCTTTTATCATCTAACAGGAAAATACAAATGATTCCAAAAAACCTCTACAATTGGAAACACTTAAAAGCTATTTTAAATGGTAGGCAGAATGACATGTGACCCCACTCATGATAGTTTTCAACATGAGTTACCCCCACCTAGAGGATTTTGGGTGATACAATAGATACTTTCTGAAAAAATACCTTTTTTTCTTATTGTATGGAATGAGCCGATGTCCTGAATTAGGCATGCCTAGCCCACGAATTTGGAGCAGGCCGAATGTAGACCTAGTCACCAAACAAGGAATCACTGAAGTCACGTCCAGAGAAAAACTTGGCACCATTTTCCTAAGAAATATAAACTAATGCTCTTAACTAATTGAGCCTACTGTGTAAGTTCTTCCTCAAGTTATTCTAGCAAGAGTAAAATATCATAAAGAATTATATAATATAATGCTTCCTTCTTTTCCATTAGACAAGTTGCTGTGATGGTACTAAATGTACTAAAGGTACCAAATAGTATAAAGTCCTTCCTAGGTACGTCAGGCTAACTGTTGCAAATTATTTTTAATATGTTATTGTGTGCCAGTCTTCTCTCTCTCTCTCTCTCACACACACACACACACACACACACACACACAGCTTCTGAGATTTGCTTCCCATTTTAGAGATGAGGAAACTAAGGTCGAGACTGAAGGATAAAATCACTGAAATTTGCACTGCTGGGAAATGGCAGATGCTAACTGGGTTTGAGCGTTCACCATTAACTGCCACCCTAGTCAGCTTCTCTTATTGGTAGACATCACTCCTTGTTACACCTCTCTCCTCCCACTGTGAACTTTTCTAGAGAAGATTCGTTCCCAGCATCGTAGTCCCTGCATCTGATGACTGCTGTTGAATGACTCAGGCTCCTTCATGTTTCCATGCCTAATGATGCACCCTCCTCACCCTCTGGTCTACTATCTCACTTCTTCCTGGATCATATGATAATTTTTGCTTCATAGAGTTTGTGTCTCCTTTCCTTCACAGATTACATACACATAGATAGATAGATAGATAGATAGATAGATAGATAGATAGATAGATAGATAGATAGATAGATATAGATGTGGATAAATATAGATATATATGGATAGATAGATATAGATATAGATGCAAAACTTATTACTGACTTATTTCTAAAGCCACTCCATTCCCCTGCATTAGGCAAGATTATTCTCCATAAATATCTATGGAATAAGTGAAAACAGGGTCAGTGCCAGGGTCCCATAGAGAATCCAAGGCCTTCCTGAAAGCCAGCTTCCACCCCTGGGATCTTTTACAAGGACCTGTGATGGCACTCACTGGGAAATGTGGAAAACTGAAATTCACCCTGATTGGTGATTCTTAAAATTGAGTATGTTTCGGAATCCTCTGGAGAGCAGGTAAAATCACAGATTGTTGGGCCTATTTTATAGTTTCTGATTCAGGAGAATGGAGTGATTTCATTCTTAACAAGTTTTTTGGTGACAGCTATTGATATATGAAAAGCTGTAGAAAGTCAAAGTCAATGTTCTAGATCTAAGCTTTGCAGAATAGGAAGCATTAAAAATAAGAAAGATATATGTATATACACTGCATTTTCTTGATTCATCATCCATTGAGGAGTGTCTAGGTTGATTCCATATTTGCCTATGGTAAACAATGCTACAGCTATGTGCATATGAGCATATAAAATTATATTTATTGAAATGAACTCCAAGAAATGGAAATAAGAGCTTGTTTTTTCCTTTGTTGCTGTTTTCTAACATTTTGTTGTAAAGATACTGAACAGAGGTGTTACAGTTACATGAGTAAGGGACTGAGTATATTCTTGTCAAACATTGTTACTCCCTCTGTTTTTTTTCCTATTATCCCTTCCCTCCACCCTTCCCCCACCCTGAAGTTGTAAAGTTCATTTCCCACATAGTGTCTTGTATCATTGCAATAGGTCATCCTGTGTCCTTGTTTCAGCATTTTGTTATCCCCTCGCTCCCTAATTAGACAAATGTCTATACAAGATGCAGCATACCGAAATCAGCATGGGATATACTATTGGTAGAAGAATATACAAAAGAAGCAAAAAAATCACATAGTACATTAAAAACAACAACAAAGAAAAACCTCTTGTGTCCATATCTTGGGGTTTGTTTTGTTTAGCATCATCTTATATGGTCAGATGTACATAGCTTTTGAGCTTTTCTGCTCATCTGATAAGATCAACCTAGACTTATTTACCAATTATTGCAAATAAGGCAAACCATGGGACCTATATTTCTTTTTACTTGGCTTACTTCAATTAATATGATTTTTCCAAGTAGAAGAGGCTAATTCTACCTAAGTGGGGAGAGCATTAAATTCTACTCTCTTTGCTACCAGGTGTATGCATGCTGGTAAAACACAACATGCTAAAAGATGAAAATAACAAAAACAAACATTGTCTCTAGCTCTCATGTTGGCAAGAGATTTTCCCTTTGCTGGAATAAATAGCTTGTCATGTTGTCCCATCACTCAATGCTAAGAAAGCAGAAATACATGTAGCAGGAAGAAGGGAGGGGTGTTGAACTTTCAGCAAAACCTACAACCATTACTGCTCTGAACCTTATATTGAAGAAAGAATTAGAGAGTAAGAAATGACTAGAACCCTCCCCCACAGTATAACCCCTGCTTTCACTATATTTGTTGTCAGTATAACTTGTGGAGGAGATGGGGAAAAACCAGTTGTTTAAGGATACAGGTG
>NW_012267261.1:4513520-4541877 GCF_000151885.1 Dipodomys ordii
ACACACACACACACACACACACACACACACACACAGCTTCTCTTAGGTGGCCACTGGCATAGCACTGGCACATGATGAATAGCAGAGTATTTATGGAGCTGATAAGCACATGAGAACTTCCAGAAGATCTGTGGTTAAATGCTGTGGTGCAGTGAGGATCATGGGTGATTTCATGCAGAAATGGATCAAAAACTCCTGACTCTGAATGTGCCAGTCAAGACCAACTGATCAGGGTTTATTTTTTCTTTTGGAAAAAGATCAAGCAGCTGCCCATTTGCTTTTTTTTTTCTCTCCAGAGACATTTTGGTTAGTTCATCTGCTCTACACAGCTGCACCCAAGTAAAATTGATCCTTACAGAAAAAAATGACTATGGGATCATTCTCTAGAGGTGACGTATGTTCAATTGTGTGTGTTTTTTTAAATTGCCTTTCTTTGATAGAACAAAAATAAATTCTACTTTTTCTGTTTAATACCAGAGTAACAATGATAATTCAACCCATTGCTATAAAGTGTTATTTTTATAGTGCTCTCAATTTATTTTAGTCATTGTTATGTCATATATAATACTTTTAGCAGAAATCAAGGAACTTGCATGTTTTATTCATTCAAGATTCTTCAAAGAATAAAAGTAACACTTATAAAGCTCACTTACACCTACCGTGGTCTTCCTCAAAATAGACAAGCCATGCAATATTACTCAAGGGCATATACACCGAAGGTACAAAGTGGGGTCAACTCTCAACTCCTCACTTATTTAATCAATGACCTTGGGGTCCTTAGTGCCTCAGTTTCCTTATCTATATAATGAACATTAGGTGGTTTTATATGGATGTAAAGGTTAATATTCCCAAAGTGCCCAGCCCATTTCAAAGACTAATATAAAATGTGAGAAATTAAAGTTAATTTAAGAAACATTTGAGTGTTGACATTATATTGGGTCCTGGTGAAGGCATGTGACTATGAGGTTTACAGTTTCATACTTACACTCCCACAGTTCTAAGAGTAGGGTTGAAAGGGAAGCAGAACATTAAACAAATATAAGACAACTTACCAGGTCCTATGAGAGAGTACACTGACTAGGAGGGAGGGAATCAATGAATGTGACAGAGCTATCAATCCAGGCCAAAGAACTAAAGGACAAACAGGAATTTGAAAAGAAAAGTGGAGAGAAAAAAGAGGGAAATAGTAGCTTTTCTTTTCAGGTTAAGGGCATAAGGTGCATGAAGAAAAAGAAGGTGGAGGGAAAGGAGGAGGGGGAAGAGGAAGAGGATGGGGGAAAGGAAAGGGAAGGAGTAGGGGAAGAAGGGAGGAGGAGGAAAAGGAGAGGAGGAGGAGGAGAAAAAGGAGGAGGAGGAGGAAGAGGAGGTGGAGGGAAAAGAAGTCTTTCATTTCTTTATTATCTGTTACATGCAATGAGTCTGAGAAAACTTGCCTACACCCTTATTTAAGCATTTTGTTTTTTTCCCTTCCCCTCCCCAAATTAGGTAAGTGTATATACAAGATGCAGGGCACCAACATCCAATACAGTGAAAACAGGGGTTATACTGTGGGGGAAGAACATACAAAGCAACAAAAAAATCACATGGTACATTATAAATATGTTAGAAACAATGGCAAGAAATAAAAAAGATTTGTGTCCCTATTTTGGGGTTCATTTCACTTAACATTATCTTATATGGTCATATGTACACAGCTTTTGGCCTTTTCTGCTTGTCCTACACATATACTAATTATTGCAAATAAGGGAAACCATGGGACCTATGTTTCTTTGAGCCTGGCTTACTTCAAGGTTGACCCATTGTAACAAAACACCATGTTAAAAACAAACTTTACAACTTTGACTGGGGTGGAGGGGTGAGGGGAGTACTTGGAGAGGTGGAAGGGAAGAGATGGTAGGGGGAAAACAAAGGAGGAGGCAACAATGCTGGATAAGAAATGTACTCATTACCTTGCTCATGTAACTGTAATCCCTCTGTACTGCACTTTTACAATAACAAAAACATATAAGAACAAAGAAACATATCAGCAACTTACAAAGTGGAAATGACAATAAACAATGTGAAAAAAAACTTATCTAAATTTTGTGAAGACATAGAAAGGAGGAGTTAGATTTCTCAAGGGGAATATAACTATGAGTAGCAGAGTCCATGTGTCTCTGGACTGGAGCTGTTTTTCAAGCATCCCATCAGTCCCAGAGGCAAACGTCGGTGTAGCATGATAAAGAATTTCATGGAGAATGGGGAGATTGAAGGAAGTGACAGGGTTAAATCTGATGGACTTAAAATGAAGGGAGAACCAGGGCCTGCTCTGAAGAAGGAAGAGGGAGAAGTGGTGTCATACAGGCAAGGTCATATATGAGGAAAGGGATCTGAAAGCTCGAACTGAGACCAAAATGTAGGCCCTTACAATAGGAGTCATGAGAGTCACTAAGTCAGTCGAAGTCAGCATCCCTGCCTACAACCCAGGGTTGCATCCGGTATCAGTGAGCACCCAACATTCTACCTTTACCCATTTCATCCCTAGGTATTTTGAATAGAGTGTGATTGTGTACTAAAATTTTTTTTCCAGGGCTGAGGGCCGAACCCAGGGCCTTGTCCACACCGGGCAGGCGCCCTTCCGCTGGGCTAAACCCCCAGCCCCTGTGTACTAAAATATTATCTTACATTTGTTCTTCTCTCTTTTTTCCCTTTCCTATTTGAAGTAAGTCACCTAAGGTAGTATTTCCTTGACTCAGGGATTTTTCCAGTAAAGAAAACAGAAGCTATTTAAAGATCATAGCTTTTACCACAAACTAAACTCACTAAAGAGACTTTGCAAAGCTTAGGGACAACGTTTATATGTGGAAAGAGATCCTTAAGAAAATCTAGAGGGGGGAAAATAATTTTATTGGAACTAAAAACATGTAAAATAAGGAGTGATGAAGCAAACAGTGATAAGCACATGGACTGGTTATGTGGATTCCCTGGAACTGAACCCCCAAAATGTAATCCAATAAAATTCAGCCCAGCCTGTAATAAAGTTGTCAAATATGAAAGCATCAGGAGAATAAGGGTACATCATATACAAGGAAACCCTAATGTGGCTACAAGAAGAAACCTTGCAGTCCAGGAGAGAAGGGGATAATATATTCAAAGTGCTACAAGGAAAACAACCAACCCAAAACATTTTATCAACACAAAAAAGTAGAAATCATAGAGAAACAAAGATGTTAACAGAGAAATAATATTTGAGTCAGCCATGGGTGCCTCAAGCCTGTAATCCTAGCTACTCGGGAAGCTGAGATCTGATTATTACAGTTCAATGCCAGCCCTAGCGAAAAAAAAAGTCTGTGAGACTCTTATCACCAATTAAGAACCCAAAACAGCTAGAAGTAAAGCTATAACTCAAATGGTAGAGTGCTAAATAGATCAATATAATTATATGAGGTTTTACATAAGCCTCATAATAACCACAACACAAAAATTGATAGTAAATACACAAAACCTCTGAAAAAATCACAGTTATAGTAGGAAGCAACCAAGATATACTATTCAGAAAATCATTAAATCATAAAAAGAATAATGAAGGAAGAAGGGAATAAAAGCTTGCAGAAAACAATGAACTAAATGCTATACAAAAACAACCCAGATGAGGGCTGGGAAGGTGGCTCAGTGGTAGAGCACTTGCCTTGCATGCCTGAGACCCTGAGTTCAATTCCTCAGCACCAACAAACAGAAAAAGCCAGAAGTGGCGCTGTGGCTCGAGTAGTAGAGGGCTATCCTTGAGCTGAAGAGCTGAAGGACAGAGCCCAGGCCCAGAGTTCAGGCCTCATGATCGGACTCAAAAAAAAAAAAAAATGATCATCTCAGAAGCAGAATGGACAAATTTCAAAATGCTTAGATAATCAAAAATTTTCAAAAACAGTAAGTATTCATTTTATATAGGACATTTATGTAGAGCCCACAATTAACGTCATAATCAACATTTTTCCAAGAACTGGTACAAGGAAAAGATGTCTACCTGCAGTGGTTATTTCCATTCTACATCAGATGGGAAGTACTAACAAGAGCAACTGACAACAAAAGGAAGCAAATCAGAAAGGAAGAAGCAATCCTTGAGAAGGCAAAACAAGGTCATAGGCCTACACATCCTTATTTCCAATAATAATGCAAAGTTATAATGATCAAAACAGTGTAGCAATACCATGAAAACAGACCCATCAACTAAAAGAACAGAATTTAGAGCTCAGAAATAAGCCCAGATATTTGGATCAATTAAATACTGATAAAGACTAAGAAGACATAATAGGGAAATAAACATTATATTTTAAAAGTGATGCTGGGGAAAGGGAATCACATCAGAACAATAAAGTTGAATTCTTATCTTCCAGCACACACACAGTGACCAACTAAAAATAGATTGAGGGTGTAAACATAAAATTTGAAAGCTAAACTCCTAGAAGAATACAGAGGGGCCTAGAAGAAGTTCATATAGCCAAATATATAAGGAATTTATGTATCTCCATAGCAAAAACTTAAATAACTTGATCTAAAAATTGATGTTTCTCCAAAGAAGACATAACAACTGCTGACAGGGACATGTAAAAGTTGCATTTGATTTGGAAGATTTCAATTCAGACTCTATATAATTTGCTATTGCAAATACAAGCCTAGCATTTCTTACTCTGTGTCATCTATGTCTTGCATTGCTCCTCCTTGATTTCCTCCACTCCATAGACCTTGGATATTTAAAGCTATTTTTGATCCAGAAAGAACTCAAACACAATGTCCTAGGTTGAGCCTTCATTCTTTAGGGCAGAAGGCAGGGGATATTTGTCCCATTTTGTCCATTCATCTTATATTTATGACTTATATTTATATGTGTTTTCCACTAAGAAATTGTCCTCCTACGTCTGGTCTCGTTTCTTACTGGTCCCTTCCTACTATTATGACCTCCCAGAATATAGTAGATTCACAACGAATGATTGTATTATTGTTCAGTAAACAAACCAGTCACAAAATGGAAAGATTGAAACTGAAATTAGTGAACTTCAATTATTCCGAGAATCTTAATTTGGCATCTAGGTGCCACATTTTAAAAATTATTTTCCAATTTTCTCTCCTGATTACTATTGAGGGAAGTGTGTTCTACCTGGCACATGCATTTTTGCCCATCTTTTGGGTCAGTTAGTCAGCAAGAACAAGCACTCACCTTCTTAGTGTCATCTAAATGACATCTAGGTATAGTTTTACATCCTGAAAATAGCAACACTAATATTGCCATCACTGCAGTAAACCACTGTGAAAGGCACACTGTGAAGCTCCATCCATTTTAAACTGGACACATCTGCTTTTCCAAGGAAGACTAAATGAAAATGTAAAAAAGCCCCTGTGTGGCTGCTGGAGTGTCCCAGCTGCATTTCCTCAGTTGTCCTCTGAATTTGTACCCATTCCCCTCACAGAAGCCAGACAACAGGACAAGGGACTGAAGATCAGAAATGCCAGCAGTTCTTATCAGACTCACTCATCATGGGCTCCACATGACTAATGCTGCTGAGCTGGTGGAAAAAGCAAAAGGTGACAATCTGAGACCAGACTGTCTTTCAAGAGCCAGTATACTGTAAGTGTGCTAGGAAGGCACTGGAGTGGGCAGTCTCTGCAGCAATGAGACTGCTGAACCAGGAGGCACGAAGACTAGATGGACAGGATCACAACTTCATTCTGGAGTCCTGAGTGAGTGACCTTGGCTCAGTCGCCCAACCATGCTGATTCTGCATTTTCCTACTGCCATCAGGGAAACCACTGTCTGAATGGTTTCATAGCAAGGTGCCATAAATTTTAAGGAGCCAGACATCTTATTAAGTGGAAATTCTAGTTCAGTATGTCTGGGTAGGTACCATCTGAAGATGGTACAAGTTCCTATCATTTGTACAACAACCATAAGGGTTACAGAGGAGACTACCTGAGGTAAGGGATAGGAAAGTGCTTCATCAGCTATTACACATTAAGGAAAGTACTTATGATCAGCAATAGCAAAAAATATATGATTTCTCTTGAGCATAGCATTTTCTAGGATTGTTCCTTCCCTCCACCTACCCACATAAAGCTCTAAACTTCTTTTTTTTTTCTAAACTTCTTTCATAAGGGCTTTTCCATCCTCTTCCACTTCTCAGTTAGTTCTCAATATACTTGGTTTCCAGCCGAACGGCTGATTTCTCAGGCTAACTGAAGCTATGGGATTGGTATTTTTCTGGAAAGCAGCAGCTAATGCAGTATGTTAGCAATGAGATGCATCCCAAAAGCTTATTGGAGGCCCAAGCAGGGCTCCGGAGAACACAGTTACCTTGAGATCCAGATACCATCTTGATCTACAGCAAACATTTAGAAGTATCCTTTAGACTCATACTGCTTTGGGAAATAAGATAAAGGCATTTCATGACTTATAATCTCATTTTTAATTCTGTACCCCCATCAGTAGAGGCTTCTGAAACATCTATAGAGAACCTGCACCTTTTCTAAGGAAAAATTCTTGGGACTGTGCAAAATTCTGCTATGCAAAAACATACCAAAGTTCAACTCCCAGCCCCATTTCAGAACTCCAGAGGCACTCACTATTCTAACTGGCTGAAGACTCCAGTGCTGGATGTCTGAAGGAACTGGATTATCATACACAAGGGAGAAGGTAGGCTGAATATTCCCAGGAAGTGCCCTCTTGCTCATGGAGATTTTACTATGACTTCTCCAGCCGTCGGTAGAACTATGGCATAAGGCTGGAGATGTAGCATGACTTCCCCCAGCCCTTATTTCCAACACTTTGGCTTCCCTAATGATAATGGCCTCCAAGATGTTCAGAGCATATGCCAGGTACATTCCTACCTTGGTACTTGCTTTCTCTATTCTTTCTGCTTGAAATTCTATTCTCCTCTACAGGCTTGTTCCTTTTACCTAATTGCTCTTTGCCCAAAGGTCACCTCTTCATTCACAATGACCTCTTCACTGCCCTGTTATAACTAATTCAAATTCTAAGTTAATTCTCCAATACCTCTCAGTAACTTTTACCTTTTTATCCTAATAATTTTTCCATAGTATTTTTAATATAAGACATAAATGTTCGATAGTCTCTACCTCACTGCAGAAGATAAAGTCTATAAAATCAAGAGATTCTAGTACTTTTCCTGACTGCTCTATGTCCTTAGTAACCAATACATCTCAATAAACATGGGTAAATGCATAAACATTTAGTTTGTTTACTGATTAGTAATGGGGTTACTAAAATTAATTTCAGATAACACAACTACTCTGGAAAACTATGTACTGGATTGAGAGACAAACAAAACTGGCATGAATGATTGCTGGTCATAATCTGTAGCTGTACAAATTTATATTAAGCCCTTTCTTAGCCTCTGTCTCCATTGTAAAATGTAGGGAAATTACTCTTAATTCCAAGTTTCTTCTAAATACCAACATTATATAATACAACAAATATGAACAACTGTGTCTTCATATAGAACAGTAAATATTTACT
Organism: Dipodomys ordii; assembly: GCF_000151885.1. Taxonomy (NCBI): domain Eukaryota; kingdom Metazoa; phylum Chordata; class Mammalia; order Rodentia; family Heteromyidae; genus Dipodomys; species Dipodomys ordii. The sequence goes on from NW_012267261.1 coordinate 4,521,025, forward strand.
TTGTATTTAACCACTCTTCTAGTAGCATGAAAGCCCAAAAAGGTGATTAAACAGATTTTAATTCCCATAGTGGTTCCCTTACAACTAACTTATCACACTGAGCAGAAAAGATGAGTTTTAATATTCCTGCCAGTTCACTAAATTGAAATGGCTTAGATTGATTGAAATGGTTTATCTATTTGGTCCTGATAAGCAGGACCAAATACCAATAGAGATCTTCTTGTTGTTTCTAATCTTCCCCCACAAACGGGACAGTCTCTCCCCATTTTTCAGAGAAACAATTGGACAACAAAGAAAATACCTGAGCTGTTGACAGCATCTCAGGTTTTCAGATTACAAAACGCATCTTCCTCCTGCTTTTTCAATATAGTAGTCTCTTGTCTTTCTTAGAAAAGCTATTTTGCCTTAAAGCTATATTATTATAGGAGAAAAATGTCTTCTTTCATCCTATCGAAAGATATTTATGATAATTTTGTCCTAGTCCCTAGAAAATTGTCATCCATATTTCCTGATGAATTTTATAACATAGCTATAACTCTAGGTTTTTTCATACCATATCTTGTTTCTAATCCTTACCCCATCATCAAAAACAGCCATATCTTTTTCCTGACTTCAAGTTTTACAGTTGTCATATGAGGGCTTGGACAACATACCATTCATGCCATTTGCCCTCATCATTTTGTCTCATACTTTCCTGTTTTCCACCACCAAGAAATCTGTTTGGACTTAGCTACCCTTCCCTTTCCTACACATGCTTCAGACATAGAATAGGAATGAGTCCGTGGTAATCATGGCTCTCTATAGCTAGATCTATTCAGACAGAAACACTACTGTAAATGTGAAAAATTCCCAATAATAATCATTCAACCATAGTTAAGTACAGACCACTCCTATATATTTATCTCCAACTTATAGAGAGCACACTGATAGAAATGACATCTCTTGAAAATCAAAACAACATTAAAATTCCATCTCACCCCAGTTAGAATGACCATTATCAAGAAAACTAACAATAACAAATGCTGGTGGGGATGTAGCTAAAAGTGTGGGAATGTAAACTTGTTCAACCATTCTGGCAAACAGTATGGAGATCCCTCAGAGACTAAATATAGAGCTTTCCTATGACCCAACAATTCCATTCCTGGTCATTTATCCAATTGACCACAAACAAGGCCACACTAAAGCTTCCAGGACAGCCATATTCACTATATCATTGTTACCATGGACAAGATATGGCTGCCCCTCAGTGAGCAAATGGATCAAGAAAGGTATATATACACAATGGAATTCTACTCTTCCATCAGAAGGAATGATATTGCCCCATTCATAAGGAAATGGAAAGACTTGAAAAAAAACAGACCAAAGAAACAGATTACTTGGTTTCCCTTGTTTGTGGTAACAAGAATGTGCCTATAAATATACAAGTAAACACACTGAATGGTTTTTAAAAATACACTGATACATGATAAATTATGCATGTCTCTAAACATTCACAGTGAGACCAAAGAAGGATATTCATAGGATCGGGTCACAAAGGCTTAATAGCTATGTGCATATGATCATATAAAAAGCTATGTACATATGATCATATAAGCTGATGTTAAGAGAAATGAACCCCAAGATTGGGACACAAGTGGTTTTTCTTTCTTGCTATTGTTTTTAACATATTTAAAATGTACTATGTGATTTTTTTTTGTTTTTCTTATACATTCTTCTCCCCGCCCCCTGTTTTCACTGTATTTGATGTCCATGCCCTGCATCTTGTATATACTTCTAATTTGGAGAGGGCAAGGGAAATAACAAAATGCTGAAATAAGGATACAGGATGACCCATTGTAACAATGAGATGTACAAGACACTATGTTGAAAACAATACAACTTGGGTGGAGGAGGGAGGAGTTGGGGAGGTTGGGGAGGGAAGGGATGGTAGGGGAAAAACAAAGGAGGAGGTAACAATGCTGGACAGGAAATGTACTCATTAAGCTACTCGTGTAACTGTAACCCCTCTGAACAGTATTTTTACAATAAAAAAACATGTAAAAATAATATTTGACAAAATGAACTCCCAAGAAATGGAAACAAGAGGATTTTGTTGTTTCTGCTGTTTTTGTTGTCTTTTCCTTGTGTCTTGTTTATTAATTTGTCTTTAGGAAGGTAAGGAGGGAGCACAGAAAAGGTGGGACAAAAGGTGAAAAAAATAGAGCATTGGTACTCACTAGACACTATGTGGAAAATGATCTATACAACTTATGGGTTGGGATGGGAGGGAAAAACTGGAAGAGAGCAAGGGAAGATGTGACATGTGGAAAAGAAAGAAATGTACTCATTACCTGACTTGGGTAACTGTAACCCCTCTGTATATAACCTCTACAATACAATTCAGTGTCCTGCATCTTGTATATACATTTTTCTAATTTGGGGAGGGGAAGGGAAATAACAAAATGCTGAAACAAGAATACAGGATGACTCATTGTAACAATGAGATGTACAAGACAATATGTTGAAAATGAACTTTACAACTTTGTGGGGGAGGGAGGAGTTGGGGAGGTGGGGAGGAAAGGGATGGTAGGGAAAAAATAAAGGAGGGTGTAACAATGTTCAGTAGGAAATGAGCCCATTACCTTGCTCATGTAGCTGTAACCACTCTGTACAGTATCTTTACAATGATATATATATATATAAAGAACAAAAATATATTTTAAAAAAGAAAAGGATATTTCCACTTTCAAATCATCTGCAATCGATAAATGACTGGCAGAAAGTCACAGATCAAACAGAATAAGCCATACACTCACAGGACTTGGAAAGATGTGCTTTTTCCAATGTATCCCTAGCTTGACGTTCTATCTGAACTTTGTGTAAGGATTGTTGAGTCTATTGCATGTTTAACCACATAGTAAGTATTCTGAAGTGAAGATGGTTGAAAAAATTCTAATGTCAAGCTTGATATAAGACCTTTTTTAAAATATAATCTTTGAGTGGTTATATAAAATGATTTCAGACCAACATGTCAATTTATGAGTACAATGCATCTTGATCAATGTCATCACTATAATGCCTTGAAATTAGTTATCATTTGAACTTTCTTTGGGCTCCTATACTATCACTTTGGGGGCCAAGTTTGAGACAATTCCCATATCCTCTGTTACTTCATTGCACTTAGTTTCTTTTTGTTTATTTGTATAGTATTTTTTATTTTAAGCCATTTTATTTCATTTTTATTTTATTTTTTAACTTACTTTATTGTTATTATAGAGGTAATAAACAGAGGGGTTACAGTACATACATCAAGTAATATGTATATTTCCTTTCATACAGTTTCATCTGTTCCCTCATTCTCTCCCATTCCCTCCCTCCCATCTCTACACACAAGTTGTATAGTTCATTATACTTAATTTTAATTGCAAAAAGAATGGGTTTAAATTTCTTTTTCCCTAAAGATAGCTACTGAACTGAAAGATGACTTGGGTGATTATTTTATTCAAACAGGAGCAAAGACAAACACACAATGGTCATCAGCTCTTGTCATAGAGCTCTGAAGGACAGAAACTGTAGTTCCCTCACAGCCCTGCTATGCCCCACAACCTCACCCCTATTCAAGATAATACCAAAATCTCTCCTCTCTATAAATGAAGGAGATACCACAATACTCTTTTCAAATTGCTTCAGCCTGAGGGTGGTAATTAACACATTTCCTGGGCTTTCTCCTTTTCAGTTGAAGTAACTTCAGCTCCCTTAACCTTCATTAAAGTGCTTATCTCATGTGCATACTCTAGTTTTATTAAGTTCTTTTAAATTGCAAAGTCCAAAAGTGGACACAATGTCTTTAAAATATAAATGCAATATAGCATATAACCAAAGATCACATTCAGGAACCCAGAAAATTGTACTTCTTGAAATAAAAGTACTTTCTAACCACAGTTATTGAAATTTAATATTGCCTTATTTAATTAACTCAACTCAAATAAAATTAGAATTTTACTTAGCAATAAAACAAATAGAGTTCTGCCACACACACACACACACACACACACACAAAAGATAAATTTCAGTTTTTAAAAAATCTGTCACTGAAATGAAGGTAGAGATGAAATAAAGTGTTCTTACCACCACATTTCCTTGCCTTTCAAGTGGAAGTTCAAGTGGAAGCAGTATGGAGATTCCTTCAAAAGACTAAATATACTGCTTCCCTATAACCCAGCAATTCCACTCCTGGGCATATATCCAACTGACCACAAACGTGGCCACACTAAAGCTACTAGCACAACCATGTTCATTGCAGCATTATTTACCATAGTCAAGGTATGGAATCAACCCAGATGCCCCTCAGTGGATGAATGGATAAAGAAAATGTGGAATAAATATACAATGGAATTCTATGCTTCTATCAGAAAAAAATGATACTGTCCCATTCATAAGAAAATTGAAAGACTTGGAAAAATTATATCAAATGAAGTAAGCCAAGCCTAAATAAATATAGGTTGCATGGTTTCCCTCATTTGTAGTGATTAGAATGTGACTATAAATCTACAAGAAAACATAATCAGTGGTAAAAGGCAAAAAATTACTCTTGGACATGACAAGTTAAACAAGACTCTAAACATTCACACAGTGGAATTACAGGAGGATATTCTTAGGTGAGGATCACAAAGGCTCAATAGCTCTATGCATATGATCATATAAAATAATGTTTATTGAAATGAACTTCAAGAAATGGAAACAAGAGATTTTTTTGTTATTTTACTTTTTGTGTTTTTCTCCTTTCATCACTGTTTTTTCACTTCTGTACTTTTTGTCTTGTATGTAAGTTTATCTGTTCAGGGGAGAAAAATGGGTAGCACAGAAATGGTGAGACAAAAGATGAAGTAATGCAGCAATGATACTCACTAGACACTGTGTTGGAAATGAACCATACAACTTGTGGAGGAGTGGTGTCAGGAGGGAAAAAACTGGGAGAAAACAAAAGAGGTGACACTGTTCAAAAAAATGTACTGACTGCCTGACTTATGTCACTGTAACCCCTCTGTATATCACCTTTACAATAAAAACTTTAGAAAAAAAATAAAACCAGACAAAATCTGTTACTGAAAATAGAGATGAGATAAAGCCTTCTCATCACATTTCCTTGCCTTTCCAGTGAAAGTTTCTTAGCACAGTTGAGTAAATATATTATTAAAGGCAACTGAGGCCACACAAGCCTTGCTCTCTCAAAATGTGAGTATTGACCCTATCATAACGTTGGCCACAGCATTAATTATTTTTAGAATGCATTCATGGAAAAAATGCTGTGCTGAAAGCAAAATAGAAACCAATTTAATATTGGGCATTTCCATATCAAATGAAGAACAACTTGCTGTTATGTTCATTCTGGCTGTAGTATGGGAGGCAAGGAGACCCTGATCATAGTTCCAGTTCTGTGCGTGAGTAAGTCACTTAGGAGAATTCTTTTTTGAACTACATCAAGTTAATTCTTATTTTATTTAAAGCATAAAAATGCCTTATACACATACATAGTGAGAAATAATGAAAATTAAACCAATTAAAATATCCATCATCTTACATATTTACCCTCTCTATGTTCAGTAAGAGCACCTAAAAGCTGTGCTGTGGAGCAATGTTGTTGCAAATAGCAGGATCTCCTTTTAAGGACTGAATATTATTCTAATATAGACATATGATTCATATAGCGTATGTGTATGTTGAATATAATATAGAGAGACATATAATGTAAAACTGTTCTATAAATATCTCACAATTTATCCATCCATCTATCAGTGGGTACTTAGGTTATTTTCCTATCTATTATGAATAATGTTATAGTTATTCAATTGAATTCTTGTTTATCTTTGTGATTAAAAGCAAATGCTATATAAGTAAGATAAATTTTAAAATACACATGGAATTACATGCCTATGTTCCACAAGTTGCAACATTTTATTTGACTTTTCTTTTTAAAAGAGTGTATGATTAATATGATGCCACTTATAGCAAAATATAAAAAAAATAATAATCCAAATCACTTCAAGAAAAATATTCAGAAATGTAAAAGAGTGGAGCAATGCACTTTAATTGTGTGTGTGTGTGTGTGTGCTATGTGTGCTGGTACTGGGGCTTGAACTCAGGACCTTGAGCTCTCATTTGCCACACCTCTATTGTCAACCTTTGGCTGGTTAATTGGTGATAAGAGTCTCCTGGACTTTTCTACCTAGCGGGTTTGCAAACCCCAATGCTTGGATTTCAGTCTCCTAAAAAGTTATAATGGTAGGCATGGGCTCTCAGAGCTCAGTCACCTTAATTTTTCTAATAACAATCTGTCTCATCACCATTTTCTCTACATTGTCAAGTTTCTGCCTTTCAGGAGCTACCAAGCTGTTTTTTAAATGATATGTGGCTCTAAGCCTAGCAGAGTTTGTGCAATATTTAAATAAGATAGTATAAAGAAAATATTTTTAATCTACAAAGCATTTTAAAATGCCGTGATTTTCACATTCTTTCTCTCTTCAGCAAAATTAATTCCTTTCTTCTGTAATCTTTGAACTTTGTTTTACCTTTCTTATATAATTTAATTACATAGTGGTTTCTCCCTTAGATGAACTATTCCTCAAATAGGAATTTGTCTTCCATGTGCATCTACGCACTTAGCCAGTGCGTGAGGTTTAATAAATATTCATTTTGGTGTTGAATGAAGAAAAAGAAAGTTCAAGTAACTAGAGAATATCTCACCATCAAATGTGCTGTGAGTTTCATAGACGTAATTTTTCTATTGTACAATATTTCATCTGTTAATACTTAGCCTTGCTTTATATACACACACACACACACACACACACACACACACACTTCCTCCCAGATACAAGAGAAAAACAGACTGTAGATTCCATTGGTTATTTTTCAGTGCTTAAAAGATTAAGCTTTGGCATTTTCTTTAAAATAATTCCTTAGAATTGTATATTCAAAGAATACTATTTGGGCCTAGAATTGGCAGAACTTGTGACTTGATTATCTAAACTTAACAATACCCTAAAATAATATTTTAAAAAATCCCCCAGCTGCTTCTTCTAGACTTAAAAATCCAAAGGCTTTTCAAAACTGGAAGCAAGTCTGAACTATGGTCACCTTAGCCCACCTTGCATTACCAGTGACGCAGCAGAGTATGTGAGGTGAAGCAACTTTACCAAGGTCACACTGAGTCCCTGAGTGCTGAGTTCACCAGGACAGAGGCAGATCACCCGACTCCCAGCCCAGTGCATGGTGTGCTCCTCCCTCCCTGTCCAGAACCACTGACCAAGCAGAAACAATTGGACATAGTCTGATCTCTATTAATAACAACTTGCTTTTATATGGTACCTTAGAGTTTACAAAGCACGTTCATGTACTCTTCTTGAATCCCCTCCACATCCCATCCCACAGGCAATGACATTTACTTCCACTTGCAACAAACTAAGTACTAGAAGGAAAAACATGTGAGTTATCAAGGTCAGCACTAAACTTTAACGCAGGATTTCTGGCTACAAACCTAGTTTTCTGTACATAAACCCACAGCAATGTTTCTTCCAGAAATACAATTAGCCAAATTAAAGTATTATTCCAGTTTATCCTATTTGCATTCCATTAAAAGACTCCCAAAAACATTCTCCCTGGAATTTGGTGAAATGTTTGTATCATCGGGTCTGATTCTGGAAGGACTTCTACACTAACCAGATGAATAATTACTGCAAATTAATAGATTTGATGAGTTGTGGAAGAAAGAGGCAGAAAAAAACACTAAATGCATGTCTAAGATAGTGATTTTATACACAAAGAACAAGAAAGAGCTTCCTTCCCACTTCATCTGAGAAAACAGAAATGCCCTTCCACAAGCCATCAAAAGATGGAAATCCCAGACTATCTTAAAGAGCAGAAGTAATGATATTCAGCTCCATAAATGCTACTGCTTTGAACTGATATAGAAGTGTCTTTGTTGGCACTCATTAAAGGTCCTGAGAAGGATAGTTTGTATCCTAGAGACACTAAGGTCAGGGATGAAACTAAAGACAAGGCTGTCCTTTGACTAAAGAGGTGTTCCAAGGTGGACTCAGAGATGACATAAAAATGGTGGGCACATCCTGGTTCTGACAAAAGGGAGGAAAACTAGAAGGATGGAGAGAAGAGACAGATGATGATGAATTGTTCCCTCTTCATTGTTCAGGATGAAAGGAGACAGAAGGAGATTTCTCCTTGTCAATATCAGCAGAAAAATTGCTTCTACCAATGTGGAGGAGATTGTTTTTCATACCTAACCAGATTGTTAGTATCTACCTCATAGCAAATGATCCAATCATAGTGGATTAGACCCATTATTTATAGGGCTGCAGCTGAGCTTAGGGTGTGAGGTAAGCAACGTTCCAAACTAGAAAGAAAGGAAAAGTGAGGAATATGTGTTCCATGTGTATGTCTTTTCTGTGAGTATTTATGATCTGATTAAAAGAACTATAAAAATCAAGTGAGAAAGTATTATTATAATGTTGAAGGGTATATAATATTTTATTAGCATATATTTTTATTGTGACAGTTCTGTACAATGCACCCCATCAAATTCATCTTCCCACCCCTTTCTGGAAATAATTTCAACAGGTTTCCTTGTTCTATTTTCATATAGTAATACCAATTGCTTTGATCATATTCACCTTTATTCACCATCTGCATTGGTTCTCCCTTCTCCAGTTGGTATCCACCCCCAAAGAGAGCCTGGTTTGCTTTCCTGTCATTTTTAGTGTATATTAATTGTACAAGGGGTTTCAACATGCATATATTATATTAGAGTCATATTAACCCCTTCTCTTTCCCATCTCCCACTAGCCCTGATTGTTGAACAGTTTTCAATGTGTTATCATATGTCATCTATATCTATATATATGAGGCATTTCAGTGTGTCTTGTTCTCCATCTTTCCCTTTTCTTCTCCCTCTCATTGTCCCAAATAATCCCACCATTACAGTTAACTTCTGTATACACACATGTTTGGTAAACTCAATTAATTTTCCATTTTATACATAGAATGTGCCAAGTCATTGGGATGGCAAAGAACCAAGATACGGTTCTTGTGTTTGTAAAGCTCTAAACCAGAGTGTAGGAAGAAATCAACACTGCATGACAGGCTCGAATGACCACATAGGAATGACTTCTCCATAGAGACAGATGAGGAGAAATTTCATTGTAAAAATTACAATCTAGGGCTGGGAAGGTGGCTCAGTGGTAGAGTGCTTGCCTTGCATGCATGAGGCCCTGGGTTTGATTCCTCAGGACCACATAAGCAGGAAAAAAAGCCAGAAGTGGCGTTGTGACTCAAGCGGTAGAGTGCTAGCCTTGAGCTGAAGAGCTGAGGGACAGTGCCCAGGCCCAGAGTTCAGGCCCTATGACCAGACCCCAGAAAAAAAAATTACAATCTGAGTATTTGTGCATGTAAAAAGTTAATATACTTTCGGAAGATACAGTAATATATTTTCTGGATTGTTGTGTTTTTCCTTCAATAAATAATGAATTGTTTCTAGTATTATATTACCAATAAAGAACTGCAAACTTGATCATTTGATTTTTATAGTTCTTGGCTTTCCCATAATATAACATTTGCTAATCATTAATTAAACAATGAAACTATGTATTTAACAGAATACATTATATGCTTAAGTGTTCACTGAAGACAACAATTGTCCGCCTCTCCAAAATGTTTCATTTCTATGTTTTTACATCTGTGTGTGTGCTTTCGAGACAATGTAAACATGGAAACATCCCAAAATTATATGGCAAATATGTTGCAAAATATCATCCCAAATCTCGGTGAATTTAAATTCAATCAGAGCTGTCCTGGAAGAACAAAATCAGCCCTATTCTTTCCATTGAACAGCTATGACTCTGATTTCGTAAGCAGTAAGAAGTCCAAACCATTGTTCTCTCTTTATGCCATTACATGAAAGAATCTTAAGTTCTCTACTTAAATCAAAAGCATAAGTCAATTAAATCACTGTTCTAAAAATGTGATCTATATGCTAGGCACTAGTGGCTCATGCTTATAATTCTAGCTATTCAGGAGGCTGAGAACTGAATATTATAATTCAAAGCCAACCCAGATAAACAGATCCAAGAGACAGAGACTGTTGCCTACCATTAACCAGAAAAAAAGCCAGAATTGAGGGAGGTTCACGTGTTAGAGGACCAGCACATGAGGCAAGCTAACACATGTCTCATGTGTTAGAGCACCAGCCTTTAGTAAAAATCTAAGCAAGAGCCTAAGGTCCTATGCCCAGTAATGGCATAAAAAGGTGATATATATATATATATATATGTATATACACATATACATATATTAACATGTAATGGAATTTTATTGAACCATCAGGAATAATGACATTTGATCATTGTCAGGGAACTGAATGGTTTTGGGGGGAAAGTTATACCTAGCAAAGTGAGCTGAGTCCAGAAAACAAAAGGGACATGATTTCTCTCATATGTGGGCCTTAGACCAAAAGTATAACCTCCCATGTAAACACACACAGGTGCATGTGCAGATATACATGATCAAAATGACTAAAGTGTAGGGGCTGGGAAGGTGGCTCAGTGGTAGAGTGCTTGCCTTGCATGCCTGAGGCCCTGGGTTCGATTCCTCAGCACCACATAAAGAAAAAAACCGGAAGTGGCACTGTGGCTCAAGTGGTAGAGTGTTGGCCTTGAGCTGAAGAGCTGAGGGACAGCACCCAGGCCCAGAGTTCAGGCCCCACGACCGGACCCCTCAAAAAAAGTGACTAAAGTGTAGTATATGCAGAAATGAAACTCCGTGTAGTAAACATGGAGATAGATAGATAGATGATATATATCATATATCATATATATATATGCAAGTGAGAAACTAGAGATGACTCAAGGAGAAGGAATAGTTGGAAAGGAAGAACGGCAGGAGTGACTGATGAAGATGCGCTGTCCCCGATGTTAAACAGAAGGTTAAATCAGAACCACTTGTACAACCTAAAACCATTTGAAGATTTCATTACAAAATAAAAATAAATTATTTTCTAATCGTGAGGGGATTTTCTGATTTGGCATTTCAAGATCTGTGAGACTTAGAGTGGCTGATTAAAACTTTTAATCATAAATAGATAACTGGGATTTGGGATGAGAGCTACTTTCATGCAGTAGAAAGAACATTACAACAGGAATCAAGAAGCCTAGGTTTATGTCTGACTTTATCAAGATTAAGCCATATTTTTCCTTAGTTTCAGACTGTCCAGGTAAGATGAGGAAAGTAAAAATTACTTTTAAAGTCCTTTCTGGTCATAAAGACACTATTACAGTGCTGAGAAGTTCTGCCTTTGCCAGCTACAAATTGGTAAGAGGATTTTTCTGGGAAATTATTGCTTTAATAGGAAGAGCTGAGGCATTTTCAGATTTTAAAGACAGACTTAACCAATTCCTCCCCTTGAGTCTTCAGCACTTTTACCATTTGTACAATGGCATTTGCTGTGCTATATTCTGTTTTCTAGAGCCTAGCAATGTGCATGGCTGAGAGTACATTCAATGGATGCCCACCACATGAGAGAATGTGTCAGAAGCAATTTTTAAAAATTATCTGGAACAGGTACATGCATAACTGCTCAATATATCACTAATCACCAGGGAAATGAACATCAAAACTACAATTAATATCACCTCACCCTACTAAAGATGGCTTTTATCGAAATATCCAAAGATAACAAGTTTTGGCAAAGATGTAGAGAAAAGGGAGCCCTTTACACAATGATCTTGGGAATATAAATTAGTATAGCCATTATGGAAAGCAGTATGCAGCTTCACCCAAAACATTTAAAAATAGATGCTGGGCACTGGTGGCTCACGCCTGTAATCCTAGCTACTCAGGAGGCTGAGATCTGAGGACCGAGGTTCAAAACCAGCCCGGGCAAGAAAGTCCTTGAGACTTTTATCTCCAATAAAACACTAGAAAACCGGAAGTGGCGCTGTGGCTCAAACGGTAGAGCCCTCGCCTTGAGATGAAGAGCTGAGGGACAGCACCCAGGCCCAGAGTTCAAGCCCCACGACTGACCAAAAAAAAAAAAAAGACAAAAAAAATAAAAATAGAACTAGCATATAATCTAGCATTCCCATCAATGTGTATATTGCAAAAAGAAATGAAATTCATATGTCAAAGAGACAGATATTCTTTCAAATTCCATGTCGCTCTATTAATAACAGCCAAGAAATAGAAAAAACTTCAGCATCCATGAACTGATGAATTAATAAAGAAAATGTAGTACATGTATACAATGGAATACAACTCAGCCATAAAATAAAACAGATATCCATCATTTCTGACAGCATGAATAGAAGTGGAGATAATTTTGTCAAGTGAAATAAGCTAGGCACAAAAACCCAAATACTGCATGATCTCAACTCATATGTAGGCTCTAAAAATCTGAGTTCTAAAAGTTGACAGTAGATGGGGAAAGTTTAAGCAGTGATACTAAGTTGTAGTTTGATAGGAATGAGAAATACTGCCATGCTGTGTACAGCAGAATAATTATGAATGAGTAATTGTCTATATATTTCAACAAGCTACATAAAAATTTCTACCATATAGAAAATGTAAGTATTTGAGGACACAAATACATTTAATCTGATTTCAAAAATACATTATGTATGTGGGTATGCATAGTCACATACACTCATATACATGTATACATATATACTAAAGCATAACATGATACCCAAAACATAGGCATAATTTTGTGCTTGTATGTATTAGTGTGTACGTGAATCTGATCTTGGTAATTTCCTTAAGCCACTAGCTCTTTTCTTTCCTGATGGTTTCTCCCAGGAAAACTAAGAGTCCTGATGTGAGGGAAGCTCATCAGAGCCCTGCTGAGAACAACACAAAATAAGCTATCTAGGACCTCTGAGCTGAGATTATCTTTCTATAAGGTGACTTCTTAACATAAACCCTTTTAAGTAAGGATTAAAAAAATGAGCACAGGCTTTTTCATTCATTACTGCATGAAACATAATTTAACAGAGAAGGGGTTTACGCATATTGAGTGGATGTGGGTGTGGGTGTTGCAGAAACCTTTAACAATGAAGCAAAGACAGAAAACCACAGCAACAAAAGTTTGGAGCTGACAAATTACCAGGTAGACTTGAAAAAGTTGAACCCTAAGTCAGCACAGGGAAAAACCCATTACAACCTGGCTTAGACTATGTACTCCTCAAAACTTTTGACAGTGTTAGAACCAGTGAATGATGAACTATTCCAGGTTGGGAGAAAATTCAGGTTTAGGATTGTGTTAATCCTCAAATTCTCTTCCAAACATTGCCTCTAGGTAAGCTGTCTTCCCCAATCCCAGTAGGAGACTAGAGATTTATTCTTTGTTGTGAGATGGGCTGAAAATAATTACACAGTGAATAGATAGTGTGTCACAATGTAGAGGAGATGAAATGAATGTTTATACACTGAGTGCTAAGAACTATAGAACGCTGACAGTCAGGTCTTTACCATCCAGAGGTAACATTGGTTAAGAAGCACGTATTCATAAACTGTTCTATTGAATGGCAACCCCTTTCTACAACTACATAAAGGTAATAAAATATTTTAATAGGTTTTTTATTGTGAAAATACCGTACAGAGGAGTTACAATTACATGAGCAAGACAATGAGTACATTTCCTATCAAGCATTGTTGCCTCCTCCTTTGTTTTTCCCCCACCATCCCTGCCCTCCCATCTCTATGACTACACTCTCTCCCTGCCCCTCTTCCCTGCCAAAGTTGTAAAGTTCCTTTTTCAACATAGCATCTTGTACATCTCATTGTTGCAATGGGTCCACCTGTATCGTTTTTTAAAGAAATAAAAAATAGGAAAATACTTTGTAAGCACAGCAACATTGTAAGACCTGAAGATAATGATAATAGGAAATCTACAGTAAAAAGCCTAGCAGTATCTCTCTACAACTAACACTGTCAACAAGTGATCATCTTTGTATAGAGAGGATGGGATACTGCTATCTTTGATACTAGACGTTACATACCTATGGGAAAAAATAACAAGTAAAAAGGCAAAAAGGAAAGAAAGAAACCACCTCAAATCTTATGCACAAGAGATGGCTCTGAGGCTTGACAAACATTTCTGTCAGAATGCACATCCCAGGAGGCTGCAGTGTGCTCCCCCACACACTCCCATGTTTCCAAGACCCATGTATCAAGGGTCAGTCAAGATCAAAAGAAGTTGCTCAGAGAAAAGATAAAGCTGTCCTTGCCATCTGTCTAACTACTCCTTATGGTTCTGAGATGAAAATCATCTGCCAACCTTCATTTTTGAAACCTTGTTCATAAATCTTTCACCAGCCAGGCTGAGACCTTATCTATACACGGAGCTATTTCTAGATTCTAACACTGCTATGGCTCTGGTGTGACACGATGTGTCTTCCTCAGACAGTTTTACTTTGATCCAAAGCTATGTATTCGTGGGTCTGCCATTTGATTCAAAATATCATGCTTGGTGTACATTGAAATAATCATGCCAGGTTGGGGGTAGAGCTGAGTGGCAGAGTATGTGTCTAGTATGTGTAAAGCTCAAAATAATCAGCAAATCTACAAATCACCAGAATCAGCAAAAGTCTGTGGCTATGACTTTGAACCAAAGATTCAAGGAGATGATTTTAAAGTAATAAATGTATTTTATAGAGTGCTTGTTGTACCCACAGAAGATGGTACACACTTCAATGAATTTTCTCTTAATCCTCACAAAAGCTCCGTGAATAACTATTATTATAATTATTATTACATACTCAGGAGGCTGAGATCTGAGGATCCTGGTTCAAAGCCAGCCTTGGCAGAAAAGCATTGAACCAGTTGTTTTCTTTTTTTAATTAATAAGTTTTTTGTTGTGAAAATACTGTACAGAGGAGTTACAGTTAAATGAGCAAGGTAATGAATACATTTCTTATCAAGCATGTTTGCCTCTTCCTTTGTTTTTCCCCTACCATTCCTTCCCTCCCACCTCCTCAACTACACTCCCCTCCTCCTGAGATTTTTATCTCCAATAAACCACCCTAAAACCAGAAGTGGTGCTGTAGCTCAAGTAGTAGAACACTTGCCTTGAGCTGACCGGCTGAGGGACAGCGCCCAGACCCTATTTCAAGCCCCACGACTGACCAAAACAAACAAACTCCATGAACCGCCATTATTAGTATTATTACCTCTTCCATTACATAGATTAAAAATTCAAGATTAGGCAGATCAAGGAACTTGCCCAAAGTCTTCAACTAGAAAGAAAGCAGACACAAATCAAGGCTAGAATGTAGTTCAGAAATTGTTAGTTTAGCTTCTCCATTTTCTCAAAAGATATGTAGCCATAGACCAGGTGTGATAGTTTAAACCTATAATCCCAGTTATGCAGGAAACAGAGATGGGAAGATATGGTTTGAGGCCCTCCCCCCAAAAAGTTAAATAAAAGAGCCTGTATCAAAATACAAGCCAGTATTGTGGGTACAGGTCCATACTTCCGGTTTATAAGAGGCAGATTTAAGAGGATCTGAGGCTACCCCTTAGGAAAAATGTGAGGCTCTATCTGAAAAGTAACTGAGGTATAAAGAACTCAAGGTATGGCTAAAGCAGTATCATGTCTATTTAGCAAGCACAAGGTCTTCAGTTCAAACCTCAGTATCACAAAAAAAAAAAAAAAAATTTAAGAATACGTTTGAAGTTAAAGAAGAACAAATCTGTCACATAAGACTTCATATATTTAAGGATAGAACTTCATGTAAGACAAATGCAAAATGCATGAATATTAGTACTTTTAAAACTGTTCTTGTTATCATTCTGAAACCTGATAATAATTTATAGATGCTCAAGGAGACATTTTTAATAATTCCAAAGACTCTCTGGATCTTTCCCCTACCATACCAGTCTATAACTTCCAATGCTGAAATGTCAGGAGGGAGTCAAGAGGCGAAAGTGAACAGAAGCCTGCTTCTCCATTGGGTGACACAGTTTCATTATGCAGAGAAGTGAGTTGTCAGGAGCAGAGTTTGGCAGAAGGAAGACAGACAGATACTGGATCACAATATTTCCTCTGCCACAGAAGACACTTAGGTATAGATATACTCTGCTTTCTTCAGTTGATGTGTTCTTGGAAAGCTAGTGAGTAATTGAAGCATTGCAAATAGGAATCTTATCGTTCAGGTGATTCCATTAATTGATATTTTTAAATGGCAAATGCGATCAACATCTACATTTTAGCACCTGTACTGGGCTCCCATGCTTTCTTATGGTTCACTAAATCCTGCCCCCATGCTTCTGCATATCATAAAAGTAAGGGTTTTGTCTTGTGTCAGCTACATATAGCACCTAGAACAGTACCTAGCACAACAAATACTTGCTGGATGAATAAATGAACTGATCTACTGATCATTTTCTAATTACGACATGTATTTAACTGCTGTTCTGCCTATGTCCATTGTGTTCAATCAGTCTGGAATGCCTGGCCAATGTTTTATTTTTGCCCTTCCTGAAAAAAAGTAAGTTCAAATGCCAACTCCTTTCCAGATACACAGTTCCTGTCAGTATGAATAGATTTCAATGGCATAATAATATTATATGGCATGAAGCTTATGTTATTTATTGGTTCCAAGACTGTAACACTTGATGAGAGCAATCTATTTGGAATGGACAATGGTAAAGAAAGCTTCAATATTAAATTTTCACAGGCATTGTTAGCATTCTTAGCATTCAGCTATTCCCAGGTTTCCATTTGTGTAGTTCTTCAAAAGGTAATTGGTGAGATCTTCCTAAGATTAAAAAAAGTGCTACTTTTTATTCCTAGTCTCAATAGCAAGCAATGTGCATAGCACAGACAAATGGACTCCAGAGACAGACCTCCGAATTAACTCACTCCCTGGTATGGTTGTGAATAAGGCTGGCACTAGATTTCTAAATGTGATCTCATTTACTCTTTTTAAGCCATGTCCTACCCTTATGAAAATGCTACCTCTGATCCTTAGTTCTGAATAATCGAAAAAATACATTTCATTTTATAGACCCCCCCCAAACCTCAGTAACAAGACCACCTTCACTAGATTTTCTGCACCTGTGGTTCTCAAAATGTGATCCCTCTAGATCAGCATCACAGCAACTGGGAACTCAGAAAAGCAAACTCTGGGGCCAGCCCCAAATCACTGAATTAGTAGCTGCGCAGGTGGAAACCAGTAATCTGTGTTTCTACAAGTAACAATTTATTATGACACATAGTTAAGTCTGAGATCCTATGATAAGGGACAACTGGGCAGAAACTTGTCCTTACTTTTTATAAAAGAGCAGTGTGTCCGGGCCCTAATCAACCATGTTGACACTGGTTATAATAGACAAGTTCTCTTTCCTAAGGAAACAAGACTTTGTTTTAAGCCAGACAAGAGCAAATTAGTTAAATTCTGATCCAAATAATAGTGATTAGCAATTGATATGACTATAGTTTGTTTTTATAACGTGACTTAAACCAGTAACTGTTGTTCATTGTTTTAAAATTCACAGCAGAGGGTGGGAAGGTGGCTCAGTAGTAGAGTGCTTGTCTTCCATGCATGAGGGTCTGGGTTTGGTTCCTCACCACCACATAAACAGAAAAAGCCAGAAGTGGCACTGTGACTCAAGTGGTAGAGCACTATCCTTGAGCTGAAGAGCTGAGGGAAAGTGCCTAGGCCCAGAGTTCAAGCCTCACAACTGTCAAAAAAAAATGCACAGCAGAACTACAGGACATTTTTGTAGTTGTAGCCAGAGAAATTCATGAACTCAAGCTTAGAAAAATAAATAAATAAAAGTGAGGCCAGCAAGAGTAACCAGTGCCAAAAAAGTTATGGAAGCATGCAACCAATTTGAGACCAGGTGCAGCTGGTGTCAAGGCAGGACAGATGAACAATAACAGGAAGGAAGAAATGTGGCTTCTGGAACTGGGTAAAAACCCAAGTCATGCATCAACAATGCTCACGTGCAGAGATATAGAGAACTCCAAAAGCATCATGAGACGCTGACATGATAGTCAAGATCTTAAGGCCAAAACCTAGCCCCATACATAGAGAAAATAATAGTCCTAAGCACCAGATCACAAAACAACACTACAAGTTATTAGTGACAATTGGTTTTATGCTTGGATCACTCCACCCCTCTGTCTCTCTCTCTCTCCCTACATATAGACAGGCAAAACAGATAAATAGAAGGTAGGTTTCTTCCATTAATTTTGAAATTAATCTTATACAAATTAGGAAGCAATGACATGGAAATACTTCTTTTTTCCAGGTTTCAGGAAATACAAAGCTGCTGGTGGTATATACAACTTCTAGTCTTGTGATCATTTTCCTACACAGTGAGTTTCCCACATGAGCAGGACAACTATTCAGAGAAATGATTAGTAAAGGAAGTTGAAACCCTATGCTTAATGAGGTCCCTGAGGTTGGAAACCAACTTACTGCACATAAGAGCACTAAGTTCTTTCTAGAAACCAAGAGACAGCAAGCAGCAAGCCAGTGACTCTCTAGGCCTGTTGCTCACGGTTTCCGGGCTTTCAGGTGACTCTAAGTCAGCAGAGATTGGATGTCCTGAAAGTTAATAGATCTGCATGTACCTCAACGGTTTTTCAGTAATAAAGAAAGGTTTGTTGGCATCCCCAAAGAGAGCAAAGCATACCTTTGATGTTCCATGGTTCAGACTCAGATATCATCTGACAGCTCTATGCCTGACTTTCTGAGAGTAGTGTCTGTCTTACTGGATTGCTGTGAGGGTTACATAAGCCAATACAAGTAGAATATGGTGTCTTATACCATAGCAAAAGCTACAGAACCATCATTTCAGGTACTCACTTTTCTCCTCAAATGTCCTCTCCATGTCTGACATGAATAAAGCATGAAACCACGAAGCATGAAGAGATTTGTTGAAGTTTAAGTAAATCCATTTAACAGTTTATAACTGTTATATCTACTAGACAGAAAAATAATAACTGTCATCAAATACTGATAAAAGATTTGAAAAAGAATAAGGATCCATTCAGAATTTAATCATTATTTAACTAACAGCAGTTCTTATATTGTCAACAGACATAATTTTTTTACTTTGCAGTAATCAGCAAATATGTGCACCTATGCTTTTTAAAGCATTGCTGTTGTATCACAAGTATTTCTGGTGGTAATTCATGTGCATAAACATGTTAATGCCCGTTAAATTTTTTATTCCCTTTTGTTCACTGCATAATCAAAAATTCTATCTCTTAACAAGATGTCTTAGGACATCTTTTTTCTGGAAGCCAAAAACTCTCCCTCTATCTCATGCACTGGGAAAAATAGTTATCAGTTTTTAAATTGTTTGAAGGCAAAAATGGGTAAATTTAGTTTTGAACATTATATTGCTAATGACTGAAACCTTAAAAGAAAACCTCATCTCCCTTCTAAATTATGAGTAAAATACCTCAGCACTTGGACTGCTGGTGCAATTCTGTTACTATTTCTTCCTTTTAAATATTAGAATCTTGCCTCGGGCAAGAAAGAGATGACACCATATTCAACAAATAAATTTTATAAATGATGGGCACATAAACTAATCTTAATTGCAACAAGAACAGATATGAGTGTGGAAAAAAGGATGTTAGAAAATAATACTGTACAATCTGCTGAGAAAAACAAGAAAAGTTATCAAATGTGGTCAGATAAAACAGTAAACAAAAGCCAAACATAAATCAGGAAACAGAACATATCCACTGCATTTTTATATAAATATTCCATAACTCTAGTTGTCATCATCTTCCCAATGCACAGACTTTTGACCAAATCCACTTTTCTTTAATAGAAGAACAAAACCAGAGAAAGAAATAGCCAGCTCAAACTCACAGAAAGGGTTGGAGCAGGAATTAAGATTTAATTCCAAATCTCCATGATTTCTAAGCCAGAGTCTTTCCATACAGCCTCTGCAGCTGCCCATCAATGCAGATGTACACCTGTGACCTATATACAGTCACAATTATGCTATGTAATAAACCACATAGCAATTTCCCCCCAGTCTCAGTACTTTCTAATAGATTAACCTACCTACGAGCCCAACAACTTTAGTTACAGAAGTCACAACATTGAAAACTTGGGTCAGAGCTGGGTATGGTGGCTCACATCTAAAATCCTAGCTACTCAGGAGGCTGAAATGTGAGGATCACAGTTCAAAAACCACCCTGGGCTGGCAAGTCTGTGAGACTCTTACCTCCAATCAAAAAGCTAAAAAAAAGCCTTAAGCAAAAAACTTAGTGACAGTGTTGCCCAAGGCAGTACTGGCACAAAAAAAATGTGTAATAAAAAGAAACCAAGGTAAATCTATGATTCTTAAAACTTTATTGGGTCTGCAAATTAAGTATAATTTATGTGAAAACCTTTACTCTTGACACACAGAAATTTCTCCTTTAAAGCCCAAGAATAATTAAACCAAATTCAATTTTAAATAGTGCTGGTCATATTTTAAATATTTTGAAATGAAAGAAGAGCCTTTGTATCTAATTTTAGACTTCTTAGATTTTAATAACTAGAATGCTCATACAACCTTTTTTTATAACTGTCTTATTTATGGAGCACCTAAACCAATTTTAGTATGTGAATGAACCTAAAAGCAAAACCATCCCAGTATGTCTAGATTTGTTAGTCTCCAAATAACTGAAAAGAAATTTCCCAATTTTCCTTCTATGGAGGCTTGCTGTTTGAAGGTTACCCATATTTGAGGATTGGGAAAAGCCTCTTGTCTCTTTCTAAGAAAATTGTGTATGTGTGTGAGTGTGAGTGTGTGTGTGTGTGTGTGTGTGTGTGTGTGTGTGTGTGTGTGTGT
>NW_012267261.1:4546792-4562582 GCF_000151885.1 Dipodomys ordii
TAGATAGATAGATAGATAGATAGATAGATAGATAGATAGATAGATAGATAGATAGATAGATAGATAGATAGATAGATAGATAGATAGATCATTGTTTTCTGGATTCACATAGAACTTCAGATCAGATCCTTCTCATATACTTCTGAAATTTTTTCTCCTTTCTGAAATCCCAACAGTGGCAGCATGGCTGAAGTCCTACTGTTATCAATCAGAGATACAAAACATCTCAAACTCTGCATGGCACATAGCATATTTTCATGGGCGATGAGGAAAGTAAAAGATACTGCTAAGAGATATATCCTTATTTTACAACTGGCCTTGAAGTTACAGCACAAATCAGAGGCAAAAAATAAAAATTATACCAAGAACCCTTGCCAAGTAACAAATTTAATGACCAAATTCAAAGTGTCATTTAAGCATACCCAAAAATACTATTTTATAAAATTATAGTCTCCTTTCTCTTGTTAGCCTTATGTTCTACAAATGTTTAATTTACTAGATTATCACAGACCTACCTTCATGAGTTAAAGAAAATTAGCTTTCATTTTAAAATGGATTCTATGATAGAGCTAGTAACTCATGTGCATTTATAGTCATGAATTGCTCATACATGTTCATTATTGTCACACACTGAGCTGCCCATCAGTAGATCATAAAATAATTTGTTTAAACTTAAAATTGTGAACTAATCTGAATAGACACTTGAGTTCTTTCCATAGTGTGCTTACATACAAATTCATTAATACATAAATACTAATTAGCTGCTCCATATACTCTTATTGAACATAGTTGCTATCATTCAATGCTCCAGTTTTATTAATCATCCCAGAAATAGGTAAGTCACCCCCACTCCCTGATCCGAAGTACAATGCCACAGTGAGTGACATTCTTGGTTAAAAATAAAACCTTGCTTCAAATATAGCTTCTCGAGTTCTGGGTAATGAATATAGTTTCGTAAAAGTTGACATCATTCTTCTGATTTCACCAGAATTAAATACATCCAATATTTCTACTGGATATCTGACCACATCATTCAAAGCTGTCACAACCTGGTGGGCATGTCGAGGTGGCAGAGAAAAGAATACGGTGCCCAGATGGGGTTAAACCCAATCAATACCCAATCTAACCATCTCAACAGTCATTCTGTTTATGTGTATTAAATATGTCAACAAGAAGTTGATTTTTTAATATACAGTTCGTGTACCAGCTGGTGTGCACATCATGCAGATTTGCTTATGAGGAGGATATGAATGCATACATGTCCAGAACTGGCAAACATATCATGCGTGAGAGCCAAGCGGCACTCTAATACTGTTCTCCTTAGAGGTCAGTTCCAATGCACGCTGTTTCAAGTAGACCCAAATTTTTCAGCTGATACATATTCAATATGCAGAAAGATGTGGTCATACACATCCAGAAATACCATGTTCATGGGTGGGGGTGGAAAATTCCAAGCATCTTTTATTTTTTTTCACCCTCTTTGAAGCAAAGCATTACTGTACCTCGGATACAAACATGCCTGTCAATGATCCTAAAGCAAACAAAATCTATTTCTTTCCCATCAATCCATTTGAACAGAGAAGAGATTGCTTTAGCAACCTATCTCCTCCCCCTCCATTTTGGGAGGAATGCTTCTCCCGCCACCACCCTCCCCCTCCCCACCCGGGGGGGGTGAAGTGGGGGGGGGACTCATCACACTCCACTACGCAACTGATAAGAGTATCAAACACTGGCTTCCAGGCTCTGAGAGTTAAAACCAAGTGGCCTTCTTCCTGCCACTCGCCCCGGTGCTGCAATGGACCTAGGTCTCCTCCTCCTATCGACCTAGTGTGATGCTGGCTCCCCAGCACTGCAGTCCCCTCGCTACCCAGGACTGCCCACACGCACCGGCCAGCGGGAAGTCCCCCCTCCGGGGCCACCAGCCACGCACATACCTTTGCTCTCCATTTCGGTCCCTGTCGAGTGCTGGGAAGTTCAATGGAAGTTAGCCGGAAGGTGTGGGCCCCGCTACAGATCCCCAAATCTGGGACGCCGATCTGAGGATCTCGCCAGGACTTCCTTCCTTCCCTTCAGGCTTCCTGAAAGATGAGATTTCTTAAACCTTGGAGCTGCGCTCAGCCACCAAAGGACACGCTTAGCAGCCACCGCAGGAGGGGGTACGGGGGATAGGTTTGCGAAGCGCCTCGCGTACTGAAACGCATGCACGGAGCCTGCTGGGCACGGTCTTTTCTCTTCTTGGTTACGATTATGCTTTAATATTTTACCTGGGTCCGCGAGCAGGAGCTGTCCTCCGAGCGTGGTGCTGCAGGTGTAGTGACGGATCATCCCACTTTGCTCCCTGGATGTACAGCGGATTGGCATGGGCGCTGGCACGCATGCGCAGGCCGTCCCTCCCGGCTCCTTTTCACCGCCCCCTGCTCCCTCCCTCCCCCCCCACCCTCTCTCCCCCCCCGCTTCCCTCCCCAGTACGGCCTCGGTTATCCCAGCCGAAGAGATGGAGCGTTCGGTCACAGCGAAGAGCTGCTAAAAATAGACGCTGGACCGGATTTTCCTCTGCAAACTAGAGGGGGGGGGATATAATAATAATAATACTAGATTGGACTAGAGCTGTAGATCGACCCTACAGGCTTTTCCAGGATGGATGGCTGACGCCTTGGAACAAGTTGGGGATATGATGTACCCCCACCCCAAGCAGAGGAAGCGAAGGGAGCGAGAAGGAGGGACTGCTCAGTGGTCACGATTTGGGTTTCTCCTCCTAGCGGCTCAGTTCTTTCCCAGGGGGGCTTTTCCTTCCCCTCTCCCCCCCCCCGCCCCCCACCTCTACCACAGACTTGGATTTCTACTGCCATTCCTGCACTCGGTGCGTCCTGTGTTCGGTGTAGGGCGGCACGTTCCTGGGGCTGTCGAAGGTGGGCGTTCTTCCTTCCTGGTGCCAGCCTCTGGCCTCCACCTGAAGCCGATCCGTGAGCAGACTCCAGGGCTGCGAAAGTTCCCCAGCCACTGGGGATATTGGAAGGTACACTTTTCGCTTCTTTCCAAGATCCACCAAGAAAGCCAAGTCCCCAAGTACCTTCTTGACAAGTACTTTGGAATGGGATATCTAGGTGGTCTGATGGCTAACGCCTGTCATCCTAACTGTGCTAGAGGATCCCAATTAAAAGCCAGCCAGGGAGACACTTAGCTCACATTGCCAAGCAAAATGCCAGAAGTGGAGGTGTGGCTCAAGTGGTAGAGAGCTAGATTTGAGAGAGAGAGAGAGAGAGAAGGCAAGGGCCTGAGTTCAAGTCCCAGTACCATAGAAAGGGGGCAATGATATGTTATCTTTCTATCAAGTGACATGGGAAATGTTTTTCTTGCTCAGCCAAAATAACTTCGGCTGCTGCTTCCTCATCAGAATATTTTTAAAGCCTATGTACTCTATTCATATGAAAAATATTTAGTAAGCAAATAATCATAGATTGACTCGCTTAATTTTTTAATTGTCCAAATTATCCAAAGAAAATTGCTGCTCAAGAAAAAAAAACACATTTGTTTTAGGCATAAAAACAAATCCAGAAAACTGTTCTATGGAATACTTGGAATATCCAAGAAAAAAAAAAACTTTGCAGATGTATCACACACTCCACAGTTCCTGGGGACCCTTCTACCGTACCTTTTTATCCCAGTTTTCAAAAAGTGGAAACACACTAACAGGTACCACCAACATAGAACTCAAGGCTAACTATAATTTAATCTTTCTCTAATGATTTGGAAGGCAACCTGGGATTTTCCAATACCTTTAGGCCATGATTACAAATATTAATCATGTCAGCTCAAGTAGAAATGAGCATTTCTTAGCAGACGCTTCCTGCTGTTTAACTGCTGTGGCAAAGCGTACATCCATCCAGCATTGGGGAATTAAAACTCTCAAACATGGGGGGCCTCAAGTCAACTAATCTTTTAGTCTCTCTGGACTGCATGCCTAAACAAAGTTTTTGAAGAATCACACAACTTGGAGTGAATTTTAAATATTTAGATAGTATAGGACATGGGATTGAGGTCAAGTGGTTTCTGAAGATCAATGATCTGTTTTGTTGACATACATAATTCCTGCTCTCAATCCTAAACCTTCTAACATTCTTTCTCTAGAATTTCAGAAGAAAAGATATGTACAGAATACAGATACACTTACTTTTTTCTTATGCTTTCTGCTTGTATTATATTTTTACAATCTTTAAGTAATTGTACAAAGATGTTACAATTCAAGATTATAAGTATGATACATCTTGATCAATATCACCCCTTTCATAGTCCTCTGCCATCCCTCCCAACCCCCTACATATCCTCTGAATTCAGATACACTTGCTTTTTAGTAGTGTTTATTCATTGTTCAAAATGTGGGTTTATTATGACATTTACATAGACTTCAATTATAGATACCCCTTGTTACCGTTTCTTTTTTCACACCCCTTTCCTCAGTTTCCCTGTTCCCCACCAAATAATTCTCTTCTATGTTAATGTCTTTTTAAAAGATAAAATATGATTCTGCATACAAGGGAAGTGATATTAATATTTCTGACTCTGGCTTATGTTGCTTAACATTTATTTTCCTGCAACTGACATGATTTTATTCCTTATGGTTGAGTAATATTCTATTGCATACATATACCAAATATTCTTTTTGTTGTTGTTGGTTGTGGGGCCTGAACTCTGGGCCTGGGCGCTGTCCCTCAGCTCTTCAGCTCAAGGCCAGGACCCTACCACTTGAGCTACAGCACCACTTCCAGCTTTTTCTGCTTGTGTGGTGCTAAGGAATTGAACCCAGGGCCTCATGCATGCAAGGCAAGCACTCTACCACTGAGTCACCTTCCCAGCCCATACCAAATATTCTTTACATACATTGTTGATCAACAACTAAGGTGGTCCCATAACTTGTTTACTGTGAACAATGCCTCAATAAATACAAACCTAGATATCTCTGCTGACTTTGATTCCTTTGGGCATATACTCAGGAGTACCATATCAAGATCATAGGGAAATTCTATTTTTTTCATTTTTTTAAGAACTTCCATACTGCTTTTACTAACTAACATTCCCACCAACAGGAATATACATGCTATTAATATTTACTACCTTTCAGGTGGAGAAATTATAGTGTGGAGAGTACTTGACAGTAGTCCCACAGTGGAGCAGAACTGTCTCCAAATCTGAGGGTCTGAAGAAAGAGGTAACCCATCTTTTCCAGGATGATTTCCTGTGTAAACCCCCCCCCCCCCCCGCCCCACTATAGACAGAACAAGAGCTTCCTACTTCGTGAACTCTTATTCTGTTTCTTCACAACTTTCAATGTTATTCTTGTCATTGTTTCTTTTTACTTTATTGGAAAAATCTGTGGTCTGACATTTGCAACCTTTTTATTTGTCTTAAAAATTAAATGTTAGGGCTGGGAAGGTGGCTCAGTGGTAGAGCGCTTGCCTTGCATGCCTGAGGCCCTGGGTTCGATTCCTCAGCACCACATAAGCAAAAAGAAAAAAGCCGGAAGTGGCGCTGTGGCTCAAGTGGTAGAGCGCTAGCCTTGAGCTGAAGAGCTGAGGGACAGCGCCCAGGCCCAGAGTTCAGGCCCCACGACCGGACCCAAAAAAAAAAAATTAAATGCTGCATAATAATTCCTCTTCTTTTTTTTTCCAGTTCTTGGGCTTGAACTCTGGGCCTAGGCATTGTCCTTAGGCTCCTTTTGCACAAGGCTAGTGCTCTACCACTTGAGCCACAGTACCATTTCTGGCTTTTTCTGTGATTAATTGGAGATAAGAATCTCACCGACTTCTCTGCCCAGGTTGGCTTCAAACCACAATCCTAAGATCAGTCTCCTGAGTACCTTCAGGTGTGAGCCACCAGCACCCAGCCTAGCCCCTATTATTCTAAATAAACATCCAGATTTTCATTTTCCTTTACTTCCATAGTTACTACTAACATATTTCTGGTATTTTTTTCACTTCATTATATCAAATTTACAAATATATATTCTGTCTTACTCCTACAGTCTCCCCCGGTACTCTACATAAGGATATTTTTTTCTATTAAGAACACTAATGATTCTGCATTTTAACTTCTCTTACATCACTTCCAACTTTCTATTTTGTATGATTATGATTTATGTATATATTTTATTTCTGTTTTCACACTCTTACTATAAAAAAAATCTGGGCTCCTGTATTATCTTCGTACTTTACAGAGTGCCTTGACCATTGGAAAACACATTAAATGAATTAAAAAAAAACATTTGATATGCATGTTTTTGTGGCTTTATTATATGACATTAAGTTCAGGAATCATAACAAATCATGATAATAACCTTGATCTAATATTAAGAACTCACTAAGTGTCAGGCACTATGATAAGAATTCTAAATGTCTGATTTTATTTCATATTTTATAGCAGTACTAACCTCTGTTATTATCTCTGTGTTGGAAATGAGCAACTTACCTAAGAATTAGAGAAGTTAAAATATGAATGAAATATAATCTCTATCCTCAAAATCACAATGCTTGTTAAAGATGGCAGAAACAGACATGGTTTTTAAAGATCTAGGAAGGTCTAAGACAAGAGGGTATCCCAGCTAGGATGACAGCACAGAACAGATGGCAGCTAGCCATGGGAAGGTCTCAAACGTTAGACCATAGAAACAGACAGACCATGCTGATTCTTAAAGCCTAAACTTCAAGGGTTGAAGTAGGGAGGCAGTGACCATACATATGTGATCCTAAAAGTGCTTTTCATAATAAGAGGTTATTATCATCGTCCACCAGGTGTAAGTTCCAGTATGAAGTACACAGTGGAAGGAGGTAAAGGAGTACAGTGCTCATGTGGGCCTGATTTTGAAATCAGCAAGATGTGAGTTCTAATACAGCAAACCTATTGTTGTATACCGTACTATCTTAGACATTGAATCCCTGTGCTAATTTCTTTATGTGGCAACGTCAGTGACAGCACCTTCTAGGCAGAGCTGCTGTAAGGGCTGATTGTGAGATAGATAGATAGATAGATAGATAGATAGATAGATAGATAGATAGATAGATAGATAGATAGATAGATAGATAGAGATACAGAGAGAGAGATACCAAAAAAAAACCTAGTCACTCAACAAATTATACTCACTTTTATTAAGGTCTTGGATTCATTTGGTCTGAAGATTAGAGACTGGAAGTCAGGTTCTAGTGGTTCAAACCTGTAATCCTAGCTACCCAAGAGTCTGAGATCTGAGGACTGTGGTTTGAAGCCAGCACAGGCAGGAAAGTTCAGGAGATTCTTATCTCCAAATAACCACCAAAAAGCCGGAAGTGGAGCTATGGGCTCAAGTGGTAGAGTAGTAGCCTTGAGCACAAAAACTAAGGGACAGCACCCAGGCCCACAACAATAAATTAAGTGAAAAATTAGAATGTTGGGAACCCTTAAATTCCCTTGGTAACATTTTTACAAGAAAAGAGTTTAATTCACCCATCCCAATATATGAGAGGATTTAAAGGAAGAATTGCTTCATGAGTGTTAGTAAAGAAAAACATTTGGCCTAGTTACGATGAACTTGCTAGATGATGAACCTGAAATATAGAAAAAGTCTAGTAGACTAGCTATTTATTCTTTCAAAAATGCCAAAGATTAGGTGGTAGTAGGCCCTTGTACTTAGAGTCACCTGACATTCTGATTTGTCCAAGAGATCCTCTTTCTATAGCTATCAAACGTATATATGTATGTGTATATATGTATATATATATATATATATATTTTTTTTTTGTCAGCCATGGGGCCTGAACTTTGGGCCTGGCACTGTCCCTCAGCTCTTCAGCTCAAGGCAAGCACTCTACCACTTGAGCCACAGCACCACATCCAGCTTTTTTCTGTTTATGTGGGGCTGAGGAATCGAACCCAGGGCCTCATGCATGCAAGACAGGCACTCAACCACTAAGCCAACTTCCCAGCCCCATCAAATGTATAATTTGGGCGGGGAGAGTCTGGTAATTGGGCCTGAACTCTGGGCCTGGGCGCTGTCCCTCAGCTCTTCAGCTCAAGGCTAGCACTCTACCACTTGAGCCACAGAGCCACTTCTGGCTTTTTTCTTTTTGCTTATAGGGTGCTGAGGAATCGAACCCAGGGCCTCACGCATGCAAGGCAAGTGCTCTACCACTGAGCCACCATTCTTAAGAGAAACTCTTATGTCAACAAAAACCAGCTGGTTTGAACATAGAAATCTATGTTCATATTATTCATGCTACACAACTGAGTCCACATTACTCATGCTACATCTTCAACGCTAAGACTCCAGCCAGTTTGGGATCATCCCATGTAATTGATGGGCTGTGTGCATTTCAGACGTGCCTCCAGATTTGGCTCCTACCAGAATGCACAGAAACAATGCACATAATTAGAATTAATTAGCAGCAATGCATTACATCATAATTAACAATTTAAAGGTTCTGGTTAGTGTCACATCAAGTACCAGCCCACATACATTTTTCTTTCTATATACTAAAGCTATTCTTTGAGAAGAACTGAATATAAATTGAGAGGAATTTGTCACTTTTTTGTGCTCCATTATTTTCTTACTACATGGGTATGTTCACATATGTATTATAATGGGAAAAAATGTTATTTTTTAAAAGCTGACCATTTATACTTATTTTTGTGTGATTCTTGTTATGATAGTCACCTTTGAAAGTAATTACTCAGTATAAGATAGGTGAGATGATCAAGGCACAGTCTCTACTAAGGACATTAATTCCAAACTGTCACTTCCCACCCCCTGCCAAGCACAAGAAATAAGGAACAGGTCCATTTTCTGTTCACTCTTGTATCTTCAGCTTTTAGGAGTGCAAGTGGTACTTAGAAGGTCTGACTTAATAGCTCATGACTAAATGAATGAATTTAATGAGATGATGCTTTCCTCTTGGCAATAAAGCCAATGCACTTGGCAACTAAAAGGCATTAATTTTCAATTGTAATGACAGAAACTAGGTCATAAGTGACCTGCAAGGGGCAGCAAGATCATCATGATGCAAGAAGTAAGGTAACCGCTGTGGTTAGTGTTTCTCAAAGGCAAAGAACATAGACAATAGGCCTGGCTTCTACTATCTCTGGACTTAAGTTCCAGTGTCCATTTTAAATAAGACACTCCTTCATAAATGCTTAGCAGGCTAGTAGAAATCAGCCACAGAAGAGGAGAGAATGAAGTCGATGATGGGTTTCAAAGGCTGAGATGATGGTCCGTTGTGGCAAAGCCCTGTGCAAATGACAAGGCTGTGTGGAATAGACAGTGTCTCTCAGACAGAAAGTGTGTTGTGATTACTTAGCATTTGTGAGGCTCTGGTTCTCCTCTCTGCAGGAGAGTGAACGACCATGCTTCTCAAGAAGAAAATGACAAGCGATCGTTTCAGTAGAAATGGTTCTGGTGGCAGGTAATGAATTGTCAGTGAAAGCAGGGAAAGGAAAACATGCAGGTCTTCTGGGTGGATTTTGCCGTAGTGTTACCTGTCGACATGGTTTAGTGGTGATTCCTCTGGGGACTACGCAGGGACTAAAGATACCTGAAGATTAGTGCAGCAGAGTAATGATGCATGGGTAAGACATCCAGAAGACAACTGGCAAACATTTTTGACATTTCTTATTAAGGACCCTGTCCACTTGACAATATTAGACATTCATACACAAGCTGTCAACTGACAGTTTCAGAACCCGTCTGTTACACTGGCATAATGCCTACTTAAAGTGGGATGTGCCAATCTCATTAATTTAGGTCTCAGGTTGACACTATCCAAGTAAGATACTGGAAATAGCACTTTTCACCTGGTAGTCACTTTTTACTAGGAGGCTGAGGAATAATTGGGCAAAATAGAATACAAGAGCAATTTTCTTGATTCTATTTGGGGTCAAAATGAAAACCAATTCCAGTCTTGGTTTTGGGGTCTAAGAGCAGATCAAATGCAATCAAGTTATGGTCTTAAGGGTCCTAGTAAAAGTTCACTTCAAACAAAGGAGGAGGCAACAATGCTTGATAAGAAATGTACTCGTTATCTTGCCCCTGTAATTGTAACCCCTCTGTACGGTATTTTCACAATAAAAAAAAATCCAAAAAAAGAAAGAAAGAAAATCAGGTCATAGATTTCATAATAAATTTCTCTATTTCATGCCAAAAAAAGAGAAATGTACTCATTACCTTTCTCAGGTAACTATAACCCCTCTGTACAGTATTTTCACAATAAAAAAACATAAAAAATATTAACCATCAATTCAATCAGGTTAAAAAATAGTAAGTATTTGAATTAAGCCACTTACTTACCTTATATTATCTCTCAATATTCTAAACTACAGATATGTTTACTTTTGTAGAAATATGTAATATATTAATGATTTTCCTTTATTCTTTTAGTCATTATTAGGTTGTTGTACAAAGAGATTTCCATAAGAGCTATGACTACAATATGTTCTGATCAGTATCACCCAGTATCATACTGGGTGTCACCCTTTCTAACATTCTCCTTAATCTCTCCCAACACTCCATCCTCTCAAGTTACCTGCCTGCATATTCACAAATGTACATTGAATGCTATGACCGTATTAGCCTACTTTTCCTCTCTCTATTTACCTGTCCCCTTTCTCTGATCTCCTCCCCTTGACAAAACAGGTCTGGAACTGACTTAGCAATTACAACCAAGATCTGTTAGTCAGTCATATATAATTATTTATTAAGAACTTATTATATGGAGCACTAGTCTACTAATGGAGGTACCATTACTCTGTGGACTCATAGGGTTCATATTGTAGTTTCAGAGCTGAATTAAAAAAACCTTCATAAATATTGTAGCCCAAATAATGACTAAACAAAAGTGATTGGTGAGGCTAATAGATGGGAACCAATGCTTTTCCCAAGTCAAGTAGGAAATTCAGAACAAGTCTAGAAGTTAAGTCAGCCTTGTGCCTTATCTAATTACACCACAATGACATGAGATTTGTGTGCATTCTTTGGCCTTGGAGGATAATTGTTCTTTTTGCATTGTACTAGAAGCTGTTGTTCCAGAGCTAACTCCATTTGTTTCACTTAGCGAACACAACTAGTTCTTGTTGAAGGGCTGGAACTCTACTAAATATCTTGCTATCAGTAAAAATCCTCCATAACACGTTCTCCATCACATCTGATTGATATGGTACAAGTGTGTCATTTCTGTATTGAATAATAACACAGCTTTCATTACCAGTGTTTTTACTTGGTGAAAATCTTTCTGGTTTATGTTCCTACTCAAATCCCAATTCACAAGGAGGCTGTGGTTATTCAGGCAAAGTAAAGTGCAGAAATGAAGCAATTAGCTATGTTACTGATGCCAAAACACCTTCTTTTAAATAGGAAGGAAACGATTAATGAGTAATTTCAGCCAACTGAAATTAAATAACAGTAGAATACAATAGCAGAGTGGATCTCATTGGTGTATAAATGGAGGGTATTATTAGCAGGGACTTGTGGTTCATGACCTGTGGCTGACAATTTCCACAAGTCTACAATTGACCCACCAAAAAGAATAAAAAAGAAAAATGAATTTTTATACTTGCCATGCTACCTTTTAAAATAAAAGGTTATTTAGATTATTTTAAAAGTGCTTTCTGTAACTTTCATTTGGGGTGGTGGTGTTATTGAGGTTGGAACTCAAACCTCATACTTAGTGTGGCAGGTACTCTACCACTTGAGCCACTCTTCCAGCTCTTTTCCTTTATTTAGTTAGTTTTTAGATAGAGTCATGTGCTTTTTTCCAAGGCTGACCTCAGATGATGATCCTCCTTCCTGTACCTCTCTCCCAGCTATTATCACAGAAAATCCCATGCAATCATGCCTAGCTTATTCTTTGAGATGGGCCTTGCTAATATTTTGAAGTTGTGATGGTGGTGGTGGTGGATGGTCTCCAACTACAGTCCTTTAATCTCAGCCTCCCAAGTAGCTGAGATTATAGGCATAAACTACCAATCCCAGTCCTTGTTTTGTTCAATCATGTTCCTGGCTCTGTTGAACTACTAAAAAATAGTGCTGGAGGTAGAGGAAAAACTGATGTCTAGTCTGCATAGAGCATTCTTTTGTATACAGATCTGTGGGCTCTGGGTGTTAAGATTGATTTCAATGCTTCCAGACCCTTTTCAGTGACCTGAAGCCAGGTTTATCTCCTGCTTTTCATTTAAAATTTGAAACATATGTCTATATATTGTGACTGGCAAGACTCTTTTTCAGTCTACTTGATCCCTTTTAAATTCATTCAGTACATATTTGTCCTTCTTGCTGAAGCATCTAGTTTCCTCCTCTGTAAAGAAAGGGACTTGGATAAAACAACTTTCACCCTTCTAACCCTTCCACTGCAAGGTCCTGTGTCATATGACAGCATCACACTGCCCCTTGGCTAGCACACAAGACTATTGTGCTCCTCTAGGCATTGCAGTGAGAGTCAAAAGGGTGCCTACAATTTCTCAAACTCCACCTGCTCATATATGAGTGCCTGAGGCCCAGGCAGGTGAAAACTTCTGTATCAAACTATACTATACTATACCATACTATACTATACTATACTATACCATACTAGACTAGACTAGACAATACTATACTGTATCAAACTATACTTTTGTAACAAACTATACTAGTCTAGCTCTTCATTATCTGTCTGCTTTATATGTTGATAAACATCTACTGCTAAGTGTTTGAGTTTGAGTGGAAACTAGGGAAGACAGTATTTGGCTAAACCCCATTAACACTAGTCATCCTCAAAACAAAACTCACAGACCCATTCCAATGTTTTCCTTCTACCTGTCTTACTGCCTCTTCCTCCCTTGCATCTTTTCCCTTGTTTCTTTCATTTCCACCCCCAATGTCATGTCAACAGCCCAAGCTGGAAGATGAGTCAAGACAGTGACAACACATGGAGGAACACAGTCTCATCGAGCCACAAGACTACACGGACTCTTTCTCAGCCTAGGAAACTCTGACTTTTCAAAGGCTATTTAGCATTTTCTAGGAAATCATTCCTAGGGTTCATAATGTTTTCATTCACATCTATTATATATTTATGTAGCTATCTTCCTAAAGGGGGTGTGATAGGTTGAATACTTGTAGTCCCTTGAAATTCGTATTGCGATCTAATCCACAGTATAATGATATTTGGGTGTGGGAACAGAAATTGGGGTATAAAGGAACCTCTTGTGGATGAAATTATTTCTATTATAGAGGAGACCCTAGCAAGCTCCTTTGCCTCTTTTACATGAAATGGCAGCAATAAGGTAGCTGTCTATGGACCAGAGAATGGGCCTATGTTAGGTATGTCTGCTGGCACCTTGATTTTAGATTTGCCATTTCCCAGAACTGTAAGAAGCAAATCTTGTTGTTTAAAACTTTGGCATTCTCTAATATACCAACACAGGAAAATGTTTGTTCTTTAACACAGCACGAAGTAAGCATGAGAAATTGTATTTTAGGTGTGTCAGTGGATCCATATATGAATAGAGGTCCTGACTGTTTCTAGACCTTAAAATCAGTTGAATCACTCATTCACTCTACAGTAGGAGCAAATAAAAATGAGCATTGAATAGCAGTATTTGTTCAGTACTGGTCTGCTACCACATCCCAGTAACACTCATCCACCTGATTTATTCTTACTCTTCTTCCCCTAGATCTTTTGGTAGAAGAAACAAGATCTTCATTTTGAGTTTCTTAGACTTGAGGCTGATTGTCACCCTTAACTTTTCTTTTCTCTGTGGTCATGGATTTCCTTCCTTCTGAATGTCTGTTACTATTATTGCCCCCGCACAAATGCAGTTTTCATTAACAATTTCCATGCTTGACTCCAGAGGCTAAACTAACATCCTGACTCAGTCAAGGAAAAAGGAATGATTTGGACAAAGAAAAGCATACATGACAAATATTCCATAGGTTAAATATTATTAAATTTAAGAAGTCGTATAAAAGAGTAAGTGAAGTAAGCCAGGCCCAAAGAAACATAGGTCCCATGGTTTCCCTTATTTGCAATAACTAGTATATGTCTGGGACAAGCAGAAAAGGTCAGATAAGATGATGTTAAGTGAAATGAGCCCCAAGATAGGGACACAGTAGTATTTTTTCTTTCTTGCTATTGTTTCTAACATATTTATAAGATTTTTGTTGCTTTGTATGTCCTTCCCCCACAGTATAACCCCTGTTTTCACTGTATTTGATGTTGGTATAATTTGGGGAGGGGAAGGGAAAAACAAATTGTTTCAATAGGGATACAGGTGGACCCATTGCAACAATGAGATGTAAAAGATGCTAAGAACTTTGCAATTTGGGGTGGGAATGCGGAGAGTGTAGTTGAGAAAGTGAGAAGGAAGCGGGGGGTAGGGGAAAAACAAAGGAGGAGGCTACAATGCTTGATAAGAAATGTACTCATTACCTTGCTCATGTAACTGTAACCCCTCTGTACAGTATTTTCACAATAAAAACTTATTTTAAAAAGTTGTCATTTAACAAAGCAGTTTATGAATACAATGCATCTTGATTAATGTCACCACTTTCAACATTCTCACCCACCCCTCCCTTTCCCATCCCATCCCTCACTCTTCTTAATTTTGTAGGACATACATTGAATTTTTGACTGCATTCTCCCCTTCTTCTCCTCTTCACGCATGTATCCCTTTCCTCTTGACCCCACCTCACCCTATGCAACCAAAAGGGAATCCTAATACACTGCTGGTAGGATAAACTTATTCAACCACTCTGGAAAGTAGTATGGAGCTTCCTCAAAAATTAAACATAGAACTACCCTATGATAAAGCAATTCCACTTTTAGGCATTTAACCAAAAGATTACAAACCAGGATAAAGACACCAGCACAATCACATTCATTGCAGCACTAGTCACCATAGCAAAGGTATGGAATCAGCTGAGGTGACCCTCTATGGATGAATGGATCAAGAAAATATGGTATATATGCCCAATGGAATTTTGCTCATCGATTAAAAAGAATATTGTACCATTTATGAAAATGTAAATTCCATTGACATTAAATGGAATAAGTCAGGCCCAGAGACAAAGGTTGCATGTTTTCCCTTAGCTTATAAGCTTATACGTAAACATGTGGGATGGTATGCAAGTGTATACAAATGTATTAAAGAATTACTTTTTATTTCCAAGTTTTGAGCTCTTAATATTGCTGTAGCTGAATGTTTTTCTTGTCTAATCCCTTTGGTTTTGTGCCAATTGTTCTTTTTCTTTTTCTTTTTTATTTATTTATTTTGCTGGTTGTGGGGTTTGAACTTGGGGCCTGGGTACTTTTCTGCTCAAGGTTAGAGCTCTACCACTTTAAGCCACAGTTCTATTTCCTGTTATTTTCCTTTTAAGCAAGAAATTTAAAATATCTCAGTTCTTGGTTTCTTCCTGAACAGACACATTATCTCCTTTTAAGTGAGATATTAAGTTAACAATCATATATCAAGACTCCTTCCAGAACATGCAGAGATACTTGACCTTTTAGTAATGGATGTCGTGTTTTCTCATATGAATGTAAGTATGGTTTAGAAGTGCCTAAAATTAGAAATGAAAAAGGAGATACCACAAAAATTGCAAGTGAAATACAGCATATTATGAAGGAGTATTTTACAAAACTTTAGTCAAACAAACTAGAAAATCTAGTAGATGCGATGGGGGCTGGGAAGATGGCTCAGTGGCAGAGTGCTTGCCTTGCATGCCTGAGGCCCTGGGTTCAATTCCTCAGCACCACATAAGCAAAAAGAAAAAAGCCAGAAGTGGCACTGTGGCTCAAGT